>NC_041398.2:200725230-201025230 GCF_900747795.2 Erpetoichthys calabaricus | reverse complement strand
CCTTTTCAGGTTTCATTACTGCTTTCCATCTGATGGTTCTGAGATAGACTGTAGGCCCCCCTGATCAGCAGGTTTGAAAGAGAACATATTGGTAATAACAGCTCAAGACAATAACCGGCTACAGAAACAGGAAAAAACAATGTACTCTTACCCTAGCTTTAATACACAGACATCCTTCATGTTCTTAATTATTTTCTATTTATTTTAAGAATTCACATTCGTGTTACCAATTTGTTCCTTTAACTCTAAATAGTTTCTTTGAAAAGTGACAAAATACAGGAGGTGTTGATACCAATATGTTCTAAATAAGAGCTGTTAATTCACTTGTTTTCACACATGTGTGCTCATGATAAAGTTACAACAAAAATAAAAAAAGTGTGAGAAAAACCCTTAAACGTAACCTTGGAAAAGGTCTTCTCTTGTGGATAAAACACAAGAATATTTGCAAAGTTACAGAATGAAAATAGGCTCTGCAAGGGAAATTCACAAACAAAAACTGAAAGAAGCTGTCATAGTAGAAAATTCAGTATATACAGTATGTTATAGCAGTGTCACACACGTGCGAATAAGAGGAACCTGAGTGGACCGAAAGAAGGTAATTCCACGCCAGGCCAGGGGGTGACGGGGTGTGCTAAACTTTCCTCTGTTTTCTCTACAGACCAGGGGCTTCATGTATAAACGGGGTGTACACACAAAAATGTTGCGTACTTTCGTTTCCACGCTCAATTCACGATGTATAAAACCTAAACTTGGTGTAAAACCACGCACATTTTCACGCTAGCTAAAACCCTGGCGTACGCAAGTTCTCCGCTCAATTTTGCAAACTGGCAGCACCCAGCGTCAAAGCAGTGCTACTGTTCCAGTCTGGTTTCCCCTTCTTTTTTAGATCCACATCCCTGACGCAGCTTTATAAATACATTGAAATTAACCACATATTGTTTATTAGTTTAATGCATCTGATTGTAATTAACCTGTAACAATATAATGGTCCACTGAATGGTCAAACTATTCTAAATACCATAGCTGCTTTAGCGTTGTTACTCTCACTGCACATTCTTTTTCTTCTTTCAGCTGCTCCCATTAGGGGTTGCCACAGCGGATCATCTTTTTCCATATTACTCTCACTGCACCACTCGGAGTTTTTATATCACTGTATCTGAATGAGGAATCACAGATCTAAAGCAGCTGATCGGAAAGAGAATTATCAGTATACAGCATCAAGCACACGCTGCCTCAGCCATGCTGTCTATTGAACTGCTCTCATACGCCAAACGCTTCAGAGCCTTTCCTCACGGTTCAGAAACAGTTTCATCCCAAGAACTCTAGACGCACTCAATCTGTCCATCAAGTGCTCCTTGTAGAACGCTTTGTACTTATAAGTACAATTACCTCACTGTGAACTTGCGATACAATTATAATATTGCACAACCAGAGCTACTTTATAAAGCACGTATTTACATATGATGACGATATCATTTTTAAGATGAAATGCAGCAAAACATGTTTATTGTAAGTATTAAGTTATAAGATCTATTATAAGTACTAAGTATTAATGTTCATTTGTTTTTCTTTGGTGGATAATTCTACCTGGACTGTACTATCAGTTAGACCTGTCTACACTCAATTGCTCATAGCTCAAGTTTATTATTATTATTTATTATGAGGATCTCTCATGTTTTGCACATGCTCTGTCTCTTGGCATGTCAGATGATTGGGACTCTGTGATGTTTGGCGTTAGCCTCACTTGGGGATATAAGATGAGTTGTGAACGACCTTCTCCTAAAGACAATGTTTGTGCCTCTTTCCTCTACATACTGTCCTGCTTTTGATTTTGTTTCTTACAGAAATTGTGTATCTTGCTGCTGATATGAGTTCTATTCAAAGATTTCAAGATAAGGTCCACTATAGCGCCTGCTGATCATAGTACCACGGAGTTGTTTAGAGATGCAAGTACAAATTTCATTGTACTTTGTACAAATGGAAGTCTACTTGAATGTGACCACCACATCCTGCTTTGCATTGGATGGGAACTGTGGTGTGATATTTTATGCCATCAGTCTACAAACCACAAGGCTGTTGTTCATTGTATCCTTCTGGTTCACTGTAAGATGCTGACCAGGTCATTTTGCATTTGTTGCAATTGTTGAATGATACATTATGTAAACACTTTGAGTAAAGGTGTCTATTAGCTTCACAATAAAAATGAAACATCTAAACAATAATGACAGGACCCTGTTACTCCCGGATGTCATCTTTCTCCTTTTTGATATCTTCTGTGGCGAATCCAGCATTTTGCAGCCAGTCTTCTGCAGCATTTTTCATGTATTCATACTTAGTCAACTTCTCATTGACAGGTGTATATTGCCTCAATACCAGATCTGCCATCATGAACAACACATTGATGATACCCAGCACTGGCAGTAAATCACCCCACAAACCCTGTAGAAAAGCTATCTATTTGGAGCAATGAACTCAGTGCCTGGGGTGTCTGCCAAGCTTCCAACAACGTAGTGTTATATTGATCAGTACATATAGAAATCTCCAGGTTGTAATTTCCAAATACCTTCTTTATTACAGCACAATCTCCAACTCATAACTCTCCTCCCATTCCCTCTCCCAGTTCTTAATATCATTTCTTACAGTGCCACCTACTGTCTTATATTAATAACATTAATAACACAACATAACACAGCTTAGCACATACAAAACTGGATTACCTCTCATGGATAAGAAAAGTCAAATTAACACTTAGGAATATCTCAAAATGAATTTCAAATATCTTAAATTGTGGTTCACTTTATAAGACTTCAAAAATATTCCTTTATATTTTAAAATACAGTATTTACAATAGAGTTTGAGAAATCTTCAGTGAATACTTAAAAACATTTTCAGGTCTCTCAGAATAACTGTGTGTGCATTTCAAGATAGCAAAAATATATTGAGAGATGTCTCAAATTGACCTAGCATGCATTTTACTAAATGCATTTTGAGATATCTTGAAACTACTTCCTGTAAAATTTTCTGTTTTGTCAGTGGGATTACCTATTTATTGTAAGATATCTTGAAAAGAATTTCAGATATCTGAACATGACCAGGAAGCTATATCTGGAAACACATTTGAGATATCTTAAATTGCATTGGAGATATCTGAATATGATATTGCATTTCATCCATCCATCCATTTTCCAACCCGCTGAATCCGAACACAGGGTCACGGGGGTCTGCTGGAGCCAATCCCAGCCAACACAGGGCATAAGGCAGGAACCAATCCTGGGCAGGGTGCCAACCCACCGCAGGACACACACAAACACACCCACACACCAAGCACACACTAGGGCCAATTTAGAATTGCCAATCCACCTTTGGACTGTGGGAGGAAACTGGAGCACCCAGAGGAAACCCACGCAGACACAGGGAGAACATGCAAACTCCACGCAAGCGAACCTGGGTCTCCTAACTGCGAGGCAGCAGCACTACCACTGCGCCACCGTGCCACCCTATTGCATTTCAGATAAAATGATATTGTTTTTAAGATATCTTGAAATGCAGGGGAACTTATTTCAAGATGTTGGGAATTGCATTTCTGATATCTGACAATGGACAGGGAGTTATACCTGAAAACACATTTGAGAGATTCTAAATTGTATTGGAGATATCTGAAAATGATACTCAGACACCTTAAAATGTTTGTCTATCTATTATAAAAAGAAATCCTGCCCTGGAAAGCAAAAAGCAAGTCTACGATACATGATCTGCTTGTAAGACATTTTAAAGACCCGCGAGACCTAAGACACTCCCTACTTACAATCTATTAAATATGACAATAGGCAGCAAAACATTCAGTCTTGTGAAGGATTTGAGCACACACAGATAAAGCGTATAAGGACAGTACGTTATAAATTAAATGTCGACATCTAAGCGAAGAAGAAAGCAGCACAGAGAAAAGAGACTCAAATGCATTGGACAGAAAAAAGAGCAAAAAAGAATAATTGAGGTGCAAATTCAGAAAATAAGGAAAGTAATTATCAGCCCGGAACAAGTGGAATTGAAAAAAAAGCACGTCCAATCTGGCTGAGAATTAAAAGACAATGAGTAAAAGAAAGTAGAACTTCATAAAGACGTTTACAAACGTTGGCGCTAAACACATGCAGAGCAGCTTAGAGACTATGAAACCAGAGAAATTAGAAAGGCTCAAAAAAAAACAAAAAAAAAAAAAACAGCGCTATACACATGTAGAGAAAGTTAAAGGATATGAAAGTAGGAAAATTGGAAAATATAAAAAAAGAAAGTAAAGATCGCAGTACAGCAAACAAACAAACTGCCTCATTTAACTATGCACCAGTCTAACTTTGGTTTTGCACAATAATTACTACACTATTGCACCTTAACACTTAATTCTACCTTATTCACATAATTTTACGTATTTATTATGTTCTACTATACTGTTACCTTTCAATCTATGACTTTTTTTGTTAATCTAACTGATATTCTTCTAACTTTGCACAGTTTTTGATAAGCGGATCAGGATGCATTTCATTGCGTGTTGTCCTGTATAACTATGCATGTGACAAATAAAGAATCTTGAGAATTTCAAAAACAGAGTTTACCGCACATGCATTTATTGGTTACTTTGTTCATGTACATATATTTATCTGTCTGCTTATTTAAAAAGCTACATTTACCCCAGGAGTCAAAAACATTCTGTCTAGCCCTTGTACAAAAACCTACAGAAAAGCTGGGGTATCACCTTGGTAACCCCATGTACTTTTGGAACTGTGAGAGGAAAATAGCACGACTTTACAGACAGGAGTCCAGTGCAGACGTCAACTTACTTTTTTACTTTGTAAAAAAAAATTATTAACTGCTGATGATGTAGATCATTTTGTCTGTGCTGAAATTCCAAACAGAGAAACCTATCCTGACCTCATTAAAAAGATTCAGGATATTGGGACTCGCAAGATTACAAATATTGTTTTTACAGAAGTTCAGAAATAAAAGTGAAACTAATGAAATAGCAACAATTCAAAGAAAAACAATCTTAAAAGTGTGAATCAGGAAAACCAAACACGGGGTTGGTGAGCGAAGCGAGCAGGGGGCGAAGCCCCCTAGTCTTTTTAAAGATCTCTTAAAACATGTTTGAGATATATTGAAATGAAATTCTTTGTAACGTATCATGTATTGAATTTGAGATTTCTGAGGAGGTATTTCTGATATCTGAAATGTGAGTGAATATGACAATATCTGAAATACATTGTGAACACAAGGGGGCACCAGTGAGCCCCAAACCCAAGACACAATAAAACACCAGACAATTTTAAAATAAAATAAAAGGTATTTATTCCTCCAAAGCACCTTCCACAATCTCCTGTCCAAATAAAAGCCACAATTATGCAAAAATCAAAGAATAAACTCACAATTCTTCCTCCTTACTACATCCTGCTGAATGTTGCCTCAGACTCTGACTCAATGATATGAGGCAGAGGGCTCCTTTTAATTTGGAACCAGGAATGCTTCGGGTGTCACACCGTGTCTTTCTGGAAGCACTTCTGGGTCATACAGAAAATAAGAAGGTCTTTCCCCATGTGACAAATAGAGGCACTGTCGACCCCTTGAACCCTCAGACCAGACATTAGACACCAGATAAAAGTCTAAAATGAATTTATTATAATAATAAATGTGCACAAAGCACCCTCCTCTCCACAATACGCAATAAATCAATTATCAAAAAAACAATTCTCAATCCTCCACTCCCAGACGCTTAGCCACCCTGCCTCCCAACTCAGCTCATCGTCTGGGATTTCCCATAGTCTTTTTATATTCCCTGATCCGGAAGTGTTTCCAATCCCTCAGTCCATGTGATCTCCTATCACTTTCGGGTCAGATAAAAGTCCTCTTCTTCATCCCGGAAGCACGTCATTTCCCTTGTCGCTTTGCCTATGACGTACTTCCAGGTTATAGGGCATGTAGAATTCCCTGAGCCTCCCTACAGCGCCTCCTGGAGGTCCCCATGGTATCCAGCAGGGCTGGTTGTAAAAACTACCAGGTCCATGAGGCCCTCCTGGAATTCGGGGAACCTCTATGCCAAAGGGAGAGCTCCATCTGGCGGCCTGGGGGTGTTGGCCGGGATGACAGGCCGGCCATCCCTCACACCCGACAGCACCATCAATTGACACCCAGGGACCTCAACATGGTTTTCCTTCCAGACTCTAATTCCCAAGCATCTCTGTGGGTGTCACGATTGGGTTACCATAACACAGCGCTTCCCGATTCATTTTACCCTCGCACCCCCTGTGATGGACGAGGCTGATTTCGCACCCCCTTGGTTTGAGAAGAAGTACAGCAATCCCTCCTCCATCGTGGGGGTTGCGTTCCAGAGCCACCCGCGAAATAAGAAAATCCGCGAAGTAGAAACCACATGTTTATATGGTTATTTTTATATTGTCATGCTTGGGTCACAGATTTGCGCAGAAACACAGGAGGTTGTAGAGAGACAGGAACGTTATTCAAACACTGCAAACAAATATTTGTCTCTTTTTCAAAAGTTTAAACTGTGCTCCATGACAAGACAGAGATGAGAGTTCTGTCTCACAATTAAAAGAATGCAAACATATCTTTCTCTTCAAAGGAGTAACCGTCAGGAGCACAGACTGTCAGAAAGTGAGAGAAAACCAAACAAATCAATAGGGCTGTTTGGCTTTTAAGTATGTGAAGCACCGCCGGTACAAAGCTGTTGAAGGCGGCAGCTCACACCCCCTCGTCAGGAGCAGAGAGAGAGAGAGAGAGAGAGAGAGAGAGAGAGAGAGAGAGAGAGATAAAAACAAACAGTCAAAAATCAATACGTGCCCTTTGAGCTTTTAAGTATGCGAAGCACCGTGCAGCATGTCGCTTCAGGAAGCAGCTGCACAGAAGGTAGCACCATGAAGATAATCTTTCAGCATTTTTAGACGAGCGTCCATATCGTCTAGGTGTGCGTACAGCCCCCCTGCTCACACCCCCTACGTCAGGATCAGAGAAAGTCAGCGCAAGTCAGCGCAAGAGAGAGATAGAGAAAAGTAAGTTGGGTAGCTTCTCAGCCATCTGCCAATAGCGTCCCTTGTATGAAATCAACTGGGCAAACCAACTGAGGAAGCATGTACCAGAAATTAAAAGACCCATTGTCCTCAGAAATCCGAGAACCAGCAAAAAATCCGCGATATATATTTAAATATGCTTACATATAAAATCCGTGATAGAGTGAAGCCGCGAAAGGCAAAGCGCGATATAGCGAGGGATCACTGTATGAGAAAATATGAGGTTAACGTAGAAAAACAGATCACCAATTGAAGCTTTATGAATAATGGATACTTTATTCACAGCTAACAAGAGGGTGGAAAGAGCAGCCTTCCACACCTCAACCACACAAAATACAAGTATGAAACGATGTCCTTTATAAAGAAATTTATATAATACCCACGTAGCACTAAGTGCGCGTAAGAGCAGAAGTCATCCGTTTTAATAAGCAGCGTATTGCACTGATACGAAATGGCCTGCCCATTTAATTATTTAGGAATGGATAGATAAATTAAGATTTTGTACAAATAATGTTTTTCATTTTTCTTTTTCGATGGATTCTGGCACCCCTAGCAACAGTTGCTCGCACCCCCAATCGGGAAGCGTTGCCATAATAGGACCACTGCCACCCAGTGTATGGGGAATGGAACCAAACCTGATTCTTAGTTCTCCTCAGTCCATCCCTTAAGACATTTTGGCTGGGTACAAATTCATTTTGATGTTAAGCCGGCCAAACCATGTGCATCATTATACAGGACTCCTGTCCTGGTAAAGAACCCTCTTCCATCCTGGACAGGATGCCCATTCTCCTCCTACCACATTTTAAGATATTTCAAATACATTTCAAGGTATCTAAAAACAACTTCCTGGACATTTCGAGATACAGTATCTCAAAAATGACTGGAAGTTCCATTTAAAATATAGGCAACTTTGCAGGAAGTTATTTTGAGATGTTTTGAATTGCATTTCAGATACTGTATCTCAAAATGCCTACAGACATATATTTTAAAATATCTCAAAATGTATTTGAGATATCTCAAAATGCAGGAGGACATATTTTAAGATGTTATGAATTGCATTTCAGATATCTTGAAACACTTTTGAGATATTGTAAAAATTAAGAGTATGATTTCAAGTTATCTTGAAATATATTTACAATATCATAAAATTCACTTAAGATATCTTGAAATAAATACATTTTCAGACATTTGTAATTCATTTAAGGTATTTAAAATACTTTAGGTTTAAGTTAAAATTCAACTTGAGATATCTCTCTTCTTACTAAATCTATATCCTTCAACTTTCACTGTGAACATCCTTAGAGTTGCACATGACAGTAGCCTGATCCTTGAATCTTACATGTCTGTTACAATTAAAACTCATTTTCTTAATAATGAAACATAGCTTGAGGCCAGAATGGATGCTGATATATTTAGCTGTGAATGCTTTTATCTCCTTTGGTTGGATTATTGCAGTCATGGCCATTATAAGGAAAGGATCAAGAGGTTAGAAACGTTCGAAAAGCTGTGGCCAGATACTTGACTTGAACTAAATGTGGTGAGCATGTTTTCACTCAGGTCCATATGGCTTTCTGCCCAGCAGAATTGTGAATTGTTTATGTGGGTGGTGCCTGTTATGTTATGTTAAAGATAATGACCTTGAGGTTTCCTTTTTCATACACTCACCTGATCATCCTCATGTTTGCAATGCGACTGGAGGTGAGTGTTTATCCTTAAATGCCTGAGATTTTCATTGGCTGGTTTTGATAGTTTCCATACTCAGGCTCAACTATGCTCTTCCTCATATCTCCCACTTAAAGTTATGGGGTGCATGACTATTTAAACATTTGATTTTTTTTTTTGGCTTAGGGCTAGTTTTCCTTCCAAATCCCAAAGATGGGTATGTGAATGGTGCACCACACGTTTAGTATCTGCCTGATGCCCATTGTCAAGCAGATAGGTTTTGTGTTTTTAGTGACCCTAAACTGAGTTAAGTAGTTCATGAGCATGTTAAGATGACTTTGTCTATTTGACAAGGGATTGCAATCTTGTTCAGGTCCACAATATAAATGGCACTGAAGAAAAAATTATTTGATTGAAGTACAGGCTATCTCATTCTTACACTAAAATGATCTGTTAACAACAACTGGCCACATACAAAGACTAAGGTGTGTGACACAGGCAAGCTTTTCACTAAAATCATGGAATACTAGTAGGAGATTTGACACTTCTAGATAAAGGAAACAAGAAAAACTAACATAGCCTTTAAAAAAACAAATCAAGCAGAAGCAAAATGTGTAATTTTGAAATATCTTTTGCACTTTACCACTTCCCCACAGAAAATAAAATAATCTTCTTCTTCTTCTTCTCCTTTTGGCTGTTCCTGTAAAGGGTCATCACAGCGGATCATCTTCTTCTTTCATATGTTTCTATCCTCTGCATCTTGTTCTGTTACACCATCACCTGCATGTCCTCTCTCACCACATACATAAACCTTCTCTTAGGCCTTCCTCTTTTCCTCTTGCCTGGCAGCTCTATCCTTAACATCCTTTTCCCAATATACCCAGCATCTCTCCTCTGCACATGTCCAAACCAGCGTAATCTTGCCTCTCTGACTTTGTCTCCCAACCGTCGAACTTGAGCTGACCCTCTGATGTACTCATTTCTAATCCTATTCATCCTTGTCACACCCAATGCAAATCTTAGCATCTTTAACTCTGCCACCTCCAGCTCTGTCTCCTGCTTTCTGGTCAGTGCCACCGTCTCCAATCCATATAACAAAGCTGGTCTCACTACCATCCTGTAGACCTTCCCTTTCACTCTTGCTGATACCCGTCTGTCACAGATCACTCCTGACACTCTTCTCCACCCATTCCACCCTGCCTGCACTCTCTTTTTCACCTCTCTTCCACAATCCCCATTACTCTGTACTGTTGATCCCAAGTATTTAAACTCATCTACCTTCGCCAACTCTACTCCCTGCATCCTCACCATTCCACTGACCTCCCTCTCATTTACACACATGTATTCTGTCTTGTTCCTACTGACCTTCATTCCTGTCCTCTCTAGAGCATATCTCCACCTCTTCAGGGTCTCCTCAACCTGCTCCCAGATCACAATGTCATCAGCAAACATCATAGTCCATGAGGACTCCTGTCTAATCTCGTCCGTCAACTTGTCCATCACCATTCCAAATAAGAAAGGGCTCAGAGCCGATCCCTGATGTAATCCCACCTCCACGTTAAATATGTGGACAACAATACAGAAAATAAAATAATAAGACAATGGTACAAGAGTGAAGTAATACCAAAACATTCTTTAATATGATGCGACACTGCCTGTTTATTGCTTACCATGCTTATAATATAATCCACCAAATCATTCATGCTTCTTTTTATAATTAAACTTCATTTGGTGTGATGTGTAATGAAATTTACAGATATTTGGTTAGTGTTCTTAAAAACTCAATTAAAATTAAAATCAATTAAAATTAATTCAAAAGAAGTTAATTAGCAGCAAAAACAGTGCACTAATTAAGAATAGGGTTAGAGTGAAAACCTGAGGCCACTGGGGCCCTCCAGGATTGGAGTTGGGGACCCCTGTTCTAAAGGGTCCCATTTGGGTCTTGATTCTTCACCTCCAGGAAATGATTCAGAAATTCTCAGGGTAGTAATGTTATTTGAGCATCTAGTGTTGCTAGGATTGGCTCTGGCCACTCCTGACCCTGATTTTAATTATGCAGGCTTCAGAACGTTATTTTGGTACAAATCCAATAAGAACTTCATGGTTTATCACATATGAGCACAAGTAGTGTGTTAGATTTTCATTAGTGCCTTAACCCTGTCTTTGTTTTATTCTGTTTTTTTTCTCTCATTTAGGTCCTGAATTTGGGATGCCAGGGTCTTTTATTAAATAAGATCTCTCAGGTGCTGCAGTGATTTGACCTGCAGTTACCTGAGGGGAGTAGTATTCAATTCTTAGTAAGCTGCCACTATGTTCACACTGATTGGAGATCAAATTCATTCTTTTAAATTCTGAGTTTGAGTTTAAAAAAAAAACCTACCCAAAGAAAGGCATGGCGAGTGGCACAAGGGGGAAGACAGTGAGAGATGCGGAGGTCACCCCCACCTGATTCTGATCAAGGCATTTTCCCATCATGACAATGTGCCAGCGTATAATACAAAGCCATCTATTTAAATTTTGGAGAAAGCTGGCATCCAGCCGACTGAAACCTCTCTTCATTCACCCGATTTAGCATCTTGTGATTTCTGGTTGTTCCCTGAAGTTTAAGAACCTTAGCATGGACAAGATTTTGAGATGCATAATAAATTGATTGATGTGGCGAAGGAGCAACTTGACCGCTTAACTCAAGATGATTTTCCTGCTTGCTTTTGACAAATGGACAGTGCGTTGAGCTTGAGGATGACTATGTGGAAAAAGCTTGGAATGCTGAATTGAAACCACCAATAAATGCATTAGGGAAAATGTTTTTGCCTTGTTATTTCTTTCATGAAAGGCTAAGGACTTTGCAGCACCCTATTATTTGAGACAGGTATTCAATGTGGCATTAGCCGGCATTTACCTCTATGCTCTTGACTCCTTCATTTCTTTCTGCTTATGGTCTGAAAATTAATGTTCTGACTTAATGGTTCTATTTCCTGAGATTTTTACATTTAGGTTTATTGAATTCATCCATCAGGTCATTTTGTGTTAAGATTCCTCGGCTTTTATCTTTTTATTCAGACACTTGTTTGACAGATTCTCATTGTTCTTAATATTTTTTTCATTATCCCCCTGCTCTGCTGTTATTCCAGTGCTGAATTTTAGATTACTTTTATTTCAAAATTTGGATTAAGTTGCATATTTAATCAATTTTAATACTTCTGTTTCTGATTTTTGTAAGATTGAATTGATTAATTAATCAATCACCTCCACAAGGAGTCAGTTTGGGTGGTTAGGGTGTCTGATTAGGATGCTGTCTATACTCCTTCCTGGGGAGATGTTTTAGGCATGTCCAATCGAGAGGAGACCTTATGGCAGACACGGAACATGCTGGAGAGATTATATTTCTCGACTGGCCTGGAAACACCTCAGTAAAGTGGTTGTATGGGCATCACTGCTTAGACTTCAGGCCCTATGACGCAGACCCATATAAGCAGCAGAAAATAGATGGACTTTTGATTTTGACTTGATGTACTTTATTAATTACGGTGGAAAAATGGTCTTTTCACATGATCTTTGGGGTCAGAGCTTAGGGGCAGCTGTTCCCTGGATGGATGGATTAATTAATTTCTGAAGTTCTCAGTGTCATTATCAAAATTCCAAATTGCTTTGTTAAAAGAATACTGTGAAATTTGGAGAGCATTCTTTTTAGTTTTATCTTCCTTGTTTGGGCACTCATGATATAGCGATTATATCTGTACAAAAAAATACAATGATGTAAATATGTTAATCTTTATTTCTGCTCCCATCATAACCCCAACCATGGCCCCAAATTGGATTAAGAGGGATTCAGAATCTTCCGTTACACCTGAAGTAAATCTTAACGTTCAAACTCCAGGTTTCCAAGGCTCAACAGCACCACACTGTGGATGTTTATTTAAATTGGAATAAGATTAATTTCACACCTCGAACTCCTACTAAGTATCTTGCCTACTACCACTGACATATCCAACAAAAATTCTGATATTCATAGTCAAATGGATACAAGCAATTGCTCTGACAAGGTCTGCAAAAATTCTCTATACTAAAAAGAAACCGGAATAACACATATCTACATTAATAAAACATTAGAAATACTGTAATTTGACTCATAATCTCCAAATCCTGAGTCGGATTTTAAAAAGCCAATTCTAACCTAAACCAGTCCTTATTAAAGCATCAATAATAGTGAAGAGTATAATTCTCACAGCATTAAGGCCCAGTACTATAATCTCAGCAGCTCATATCACTTTTTTCTCTGGTTAACTCACAGATTATCAAGTTGTGCATTTAATGTGCCATTATTGGACTGACGATTGTTGAACTGGCCTCTTCTTTGCTTCTTTGATAGTGCTGTGATGCATTCTGCTGCTCCACAGCCTTAAATTAAGTGGGTGAAGTGTGTGGACTGTGCCACTCCATAGCCTTAAACTCTATCAGGTAGGTCAAGTAAAATGCCTGGATCATCATCCCCCTTTGAAGAGATGCAGTGATGTGCTTGTGTAAGCAAAGAGGTCTATAGGAGACACCAGGAAGCTCACACATTTCACTACATCCTCCACAGTTCAGTGACCCAGCAGAACAATCATGACATCAAGCTACCTACATTTACATCTCTGCCACTCTCACTGCATTATCCTTTAAAACAGTGGTAATCACCATCAGTCCTGGGGCCCGCTGTGACTGAAGGTTATCATTTCACAATCAGTGAGTCATTTTACCTCCGCTTGGTCTTTTTCACTTCTGCAAACCTGACTTAAAAAAAAAAAAAAAATCAGTAATGTTATAAATGTAAATCTCACAATGCTAACACATTAAGAGGCACTTGATTTTTATCATAGCTTTAAACTGTCTTCTGTCATTCTTATTAATTCACCTATTGCTATGAAACTTCCCACCTTAAAAACTGCATGCAATTGACAAGCGGAGGGGACACCAGGACAAACATGAATGAAAGGCTGCCGTAGTTCAGTGCCACCACCACTACCATTCTTAAAGACTAAACAACTTGTGTAACCTGAATGTCTGGGAAAACCATAATGATGAAATACAAATGCTAAAAAAATGACTATTATCTCAATGTAACTTCCATAAATGCTTGCTACAGTCAAATATTTAGCAAATTCACTTGTACAATTTGTCCATTGAACACCAAAACACAGAAACTGAGAAGTAACAGTTTACTTAATAAAAGCAAGAATCCCGTTAAAATCCCAGTTTTCCAGCTGAAGCCTCCTAAACTCCTCCACAATCTCAGCGCAGCTACTGCAAAAGGAAGTCTCCCTTACGTTTTCGCAGGATCGAAGCACCTCTAGTTATAGCAGACATGATGACCTTAATGACCTGGTGGTTAAGTAGGGGCAAATCAAGTCCACAACATAAGGTGACGCCAAACCATTAAAAGCTTTAAAAATTAAAAGTAGTAGTTGAAAATGAATCGTAAAAGGAACGGAGAACCAGAGGGAAGCTAAAAATTGTCGTGATGTGGCTTCAGTCAGTAGTACTAGGGAGTTGTACCGTGTTAGCCATTATGGATGTAGTGAGAAGTCAAGCAAATTGACACCTTTTACTGGCTAACTAAAAAGATTACAATATACAAGCTTTCAAGGCAACCCATGCCCTCTCTCTTTTGCTTGCCATTCCATCGTGCCTGAAGAACTACATTACTTCCAAGACGTGGAAGTCAAAGCAATACCAGTGTTTGATGGACAGAAACCGCTTTACAGGTACAAACCACCTAAAGCCACAGGTGGCACAAGTCAGTGAAGACATAAAAAGAGAAAGCAGGTAGTTCAGGTATAACTTGAGTAAAAACAAGCAAAGTTCAAACAAATATAAAATTGCTATCTGTGTAGACCTGTGCTATAAAAAGCCCGGGCTCCTAGAAACTATTGAAATAGACAGGAAAAAAAAAAAAAAAATTGAAATGCAGAGTCGGCGGTTTCATTTTGCGGACGTGCTCGCCCCCCTTGTCCATCAGTGGCTAAGCAAGTTTCTCTCTTGTTGGTCTTTCCTTGGCGATTTCACTTTGGTGACGGAGTCACTTTTTCAGCTTCATGCTGTAGCCTCATACTTTTCTTTTTCCCCTGATTCGTTAACTTGGGGCCGCCCTGCCAGCTCTTGGAGCTTCATGCTGTAGCCTTGCACTTCCTGGACCAGACAGACAAGCAGACTTCCACATGTAGAGTTTATATATAAGAAAACCCAGAAAGACTTACTTCATGATTACTTTGAGGAACTAACTTGAGTTCAATACAGTAGAGCAAATATGAGAATCATTTCCATTAAAATGAACAAGCCAACGTTTGGCTGTAATATCATGCATTTATTAAAAGATACATAAATAAAACGCCACATACTCCACAAACCATATTGGAATCCCTTTATTCTCAGAAAGAGAAATAACCTGTACAATGAGGGATGCTTACTTTCAATAACGTTCACATAAACTTAACCAATATTAAGCAGAAATTGACAGACAGAATACCAATAGCAAGATGTCATTATGCTTCAAAGGTAGACAGGAAATTCAGGACAATTTCTTTCAATTTAGCCTCTGCCTGCTCAGATATTTTACCATCAGCCCTGTAAGACAGGTTAAAAAAAAAAAAAAAAATTAGCTTACCAGATTAACATGAAATAGACAAGATATGGTTTGTTCAAGATATTCAAAAATGTTGAGAAGCACTTGGCATTGGTTTCATCAAATTTAATTTTGAGCAGGGCAGCTTGAGGTCATGAGAGTACAAGATTAAAGGACAATGAACAAAAACAAAACCACACAAGCCAGAAAAGAGTCTCCAGTTTTAATGGATTCTGATAGGTATGCAATATTGAGTTCACAATGGAACCTGATGCATAGAAAACAGAGACAACAGTAATAACAATCTAGAGAATGGTGGATAACTTGAACAGTTTCCTCAAATTTTAACTTAACTATCTAGTAAGCAGACACATGGGTACCAAGATCAAGTCTCCCAACCTGCATCTTGGAACAGAGGATTATATAAATAAAATCATTTTGCTCAAAATTACAAGCACCCAGATGCATCATCTCATGTGGAATGACAGCCAGCTCAAACTGTGGTAGCACAGTAAAAATCACCAGTGACGAGTGTTTACATGGGTCCATTATACAAACACTGATTTTATTCAGTGTGAATGTGCTTTATTTAAAATCAGTACCATGTTACTTTATATTGTCTTTTTTTGAAAGATAAGAAAAAACTCATTATGAGAACTTCCCAATAAACAATATTCTGACACTACAAAAAGAACACGCTAAAGAGACAGCAGGCACTGAATATGTATACCGTTTCAAGAATACAATACCTGATTGTTGCCAGAAGTTGTTGGTGCTGACTGATGACATGTTGCAGAAAAGCACTTTCAAATTTAGTAATTTTACTGGGCTCTAGTTTGTCAAGGTGACCTCTGACACCAGCATAGATTACAGCTACTTGTTCCTCAATTGCCATTGGACCTAAGAGAAGGGTTGTAAGAATTAACAAAACATATTTTAATTATTTGATCCATTATTTAAAAATGCCAAACCATGTCAATTTAGTCCCATTGGGATTAATAAAGTATCTATCCATCTAGTCACTTACAGTACTGTCCCTGCTTCAGCAACTCTGTTAGTCGTACACCACGATTGAGCAGCTGCTGGGTAGCGGCATCCAAATCAGAACCAAACTGGGCAAAAGCAGCTACCTCACGGTACTGGGCCAACTCCAGCTTCATGGTACCAGCAACCTTAAAAGAACACAAAGAACTACTCAAGAACCCCATTTATAAATCATAACTTTGGTTACAAGGTTACTTTTATTTGTGCGTTATTCACTTATCTCAACCCCCCCCCCCCCCCCCCAAACAAACCTGCTTCATAGCTCTTGTTTGAGCAGCTGACCCCACTCGAGACACAGAAAGGCCAACATTGATGGCAGGGCGGATACCTTTGTAGAACAGCTCAGTTTCCAAGAAAATCTGTAGACAGTAATAAATAATTTTAAAATGCATCATACATCTATTATTTTAAATACTAAGAACAAGTAAACAAAGTATATTAAAGCAAGACAGTTAAATGTTTTCAATAAAACTGCTCTATATCATTAGAGCTCAGGATTTTTAATATGTCTAGCATTTTCAAGAGCAGGGAGCTACCTACTTCATCCACTTTGAAAATTAATAAATTCCCGGGTCAAGAGCATGTGCTTAAAGCCAGGCCACTCATCTCAGGAAAGTCATGATGGAAATTTTCCAGGTTGGTATTAAAATGTCAAGTAAAGCATGCAAAAATATCACATCCCTTTTATGAATAACATTTAATGTTCATGCAAGTAAACCTAACATGATATACTCTGCTAATGAAAAATTGAAAGTCTTCTTCGACTGCTTAGTACAAATGTGTCACATTTTTGTTAACTGTCTGGAAACTGGATGAATATTAGGATACAACTCTTCTCCATTAACGCACAGAACCACTTAGCAGATGTGGCGGTGCTTATCCTTTACTATACAACGCTAACTGCACCACACCCTAGCATCAGTTAAGCAGAGGGAGCATGTCACATTATACTTCATTACACATCTTCAAGAAACTATTCCTACTGTATATTTTGGACTGTTTAATCAGCCATAATTGGTCGACTACACAGCAATTCCTTATTTTATGAATAATTAGCTGTGAATAACAGGTCACTAGTTGAATGAATTGTGAAGCCACATTTTAACCTTTACATGTACTGGCCTTTACAAAAATTAAAAGGACACAACCCATAACTCAATGTATCCAAGCCTTTTCCATCCACACTAAACAGATTTAAATATAGCCCAAATGCGTGTGACAATATCCAATCTTGTAACTATGGTGCCACTTACAAAATCAGAATGTAAAGTATTAAGTTTAATGAGAAGAAACATTAACCTGGCCATCAGTGATAGAGATGACATTAGTTGGAATGTAGGCCGACACATCACCAGCCTGGGTTTCAATCACAGGCAGAGCAGTGAGGGATCCACCACCAAAATTGTCATTCATCTTGGCAGCTCTCTCAAGCAGACGAGAGTGCAGGTAGAACACATCACCAGGGTAGGCTTCACGACCAGGTGGACGACGGAGCAAGAGAGACATCTGACGATAGGCAACAGCCTGTAAAAAGCAAAAGTTTTCATCTTACACAATTTAAAATGCTCAAAATGGATAACCTGAACAATTAAACACACACACCCACCATACAATCAAAATAAAACCAAACTTTAGGTATCTAGTTTGATGTCAAAAGCATAAAGCTTTTCATACAGTTCTTTCAATGGCACTATTAGAAAATATTTACAGCAGTAGGATTTGTAATGGAACTATTCAAAAAGGCAAAAATGTTCAAAGAAAATTCAGTTTTTCTGAAACAGGATCTTCTTTCACTTTATTAAAACAAAATGTTAATAATTGACCTGTAGGAAAGGAATGCAAAAACATACTTCACTAACCACTGACCTGCTTGGACAAATCATCATAAATGATAAGAGCATGTTTTCCATTGTCTCGGAAATATTCTCCCATAGAACAGCCAGAATAGGGTGCCAGATATTGTAAAGGAGCTGCATCAGAAGCAGTAGCAGAAACCACAATTGTGTATTTCATTGCATCTGGAAAAATAAAATATGGAAACAAAAACTCAAATCACTGTGGAAAGCATACAAGCACTTTGTGAAAAACTCTTCCCTGTGTACTTCTAAGGCAAATCATACTACTCCTCTTCGAGATATCAAATGCAGCATTAACCATACTAATTCAAAAGTGGTGTAATAAATTTAATTTTGTAGTGAAAATGAACAGTAACCTTTTCATGTTCACAAGAGTTAGGGGAGGAAGACCACCGAGAATGTTAAAATTCACAAATACTACTTTGACACCCCTTAACACAGGCAAACGGGTGGAGGGGTTTGGAAGACAACCAGGAAAATATCAGGCTCAAGGAGATGTTGGGTTTGGAGGTGAAGAGTGGCAGATAAAGTTGCCAATGACCCCAGAGGCAAGCTGTGTGAAGCAGGTTTAGTGGTAAAACTGCGCAGACAAAGGATGCTGCAGATTGCAGTGGCATTATGGGATGCCATGAACAGTGTTTGAAACGTCAGTTAAATGAAGAAAAAAGAGCCAAGAGACCAGTACATCTGCAGCTACAGACAAGGAGATTCCCCTGCTCACTTACAACTGACAGATCACTGGACAGACGTGCAGATTTTCAACACCTATACTGTCTTAAAGTTAAAAAAAAACAAATATTAAAGATATAACATGCACTTACACTAACCAAAGTCACACTAATATTTCTACTTTGTGATAGACAGATAGATAGATATCTATCTATATAGATATCTCAGTCTCTATCTAAAATCAATACTGAAAATTATATTTTTCGGTTTATTCATTGTCTGCAAGTTTCTGCAACATTTCAGCAAGTTCCACAAATATTCTTACTTAATTGCTTATGGCTAACTCGTGAAAAAAATCAAAATATCAAGTTCTGAATTTGGTGAGGTTACTGTATATATATTTTCCAAAAATGTATTTACTCGAAAGGAGTAAACTAAAAGGTTGCAACAGGCCCTACAAATGGACTCAATCTTTCATAATTCATTTCACGTTCACAGATTGGTCTCCAAATCTGCACACACTAATTATATTTATATATATATATATATATATATATATATATATATATATAAACACTATTTACGGCAGTACCACCTGGTGGTTCTAAGGACAATGTGAATGTTCTGAATGGGTTTTAAATATTCAAACATATTAAGACTAGCCAAATGGTAGAAAAAGTTGGCTACATGCAAGATTTTTTTATACATTAGTTAGAAAGAAATAAGTACTGGTGTAACAACAATAGGGAAACTTGTATAGCCTATACTTTATGGTTTTTAATTATCCAATCACTTTGTAAGCAAACATTACAAGGTCAAGAACTTCACATATAAAAACCCCACATCCTACACAACTTAAAATGTAGTCAAACAAGCATAAATATATAAAATATTCACCAGCTATTTACTTAATTATACCTGGATGCTCCAATTTAATTAAAGGAAAACATCCTTCACGATACATGTATCACTTAAAACATGATTTCAGAGCTGGAATTCGCATTCAAAGCAAATTCTGCTATCTATAATACAATTTACACATACATGTATAAGTAAGATTCTCAGTGTATTCATACCCAAAACTCAGGCAGCATTTACAAATAATTAAAAGCAAAGTTAATAAAGCAATCTATAGCTTATAAAATGTAGCTTACAAGGTAAATTTGTCTTAAAATGAATACTAATTTGTTACCACTGGTATAAAAATCCAACAAAACAGATGAAAGGGATGGAATACATCACCTTAACCTCACCTGCATCAGTGAGCCTTTTCACAAGCTGTGCCACTGTAGACCTCTTCTGTCCAATGGCAACATAGATGCAATATAATTTCTTCTTTTCATCAGTTCCATCATTAAATCTCTTCTGGTTAATGATTGTGTCAATAGCAATAGCTGTTTTTCTGATGAAGAAACCATATTTGGTAAACATTTTTCTGACAAACACGTTTCAGCCTGTTTAAACCTCTTTTACTTGCACTTATCAGAAATAACCCGATTGTTCCTATTTTCTGGCAATAAGATACACCACACTAAAACCACAATAAGCAAGTTAATTTGAATCCCCCCCCACCATTATTTAACAAGTTTTTATATATTTTTATATAGTCCTATGAAAAAGTTTGGGAACCCCTCTCAGCCTGCATAATAATTTACTCTACTTTCAAAAAAAAAAAAAAAAAAAAGTGGTATGTCTTTCATTTCCTAGGAACATCTGAGTACTGGTGTGTTTTCTAAACAAAGATTTTTAGTGAAGCAGTATTTAGTTGAAAATTAAATCAAATGTAAAAAACTGGCTGTGCAAAAATTTGGGTACCCGTGTAATTTTGCTGATTTGAATACATGTAACTGCTCAATACTGATTACTTGTAACACCAAACTAGTTGGATTAGCTCGTTAAGCCTTGAACTTCATAGACAGGTGTGTCCAATCATGAGAAATGGTATTTAAGGTGGTCAGTGGCAAGTTGTGCTTCTCTTTGACTCTCCTCTGAAGAGTGACAGCATGGGATCCTCAAAGCAACTCTCAAAAGATCTGAAAACAAAGATTGTTCAGTATTATGGTTTAGGGGAAGGCTACAAAAAGCTCAGAGGTTTAAACTGTCAGTTTCAACTGTAAGGAATGCAATCAGGAAATGGAAGGCCACAGGCACAGTTGCTGTTAAACCCCGGTCTGGCAGGCCAAGAAAAATACAGGAGCGGCATATGCACAGGATTGTGAGAATGGTTACAGACAACCCACAGATCACCTCCAAAGACCTGCAAGAACATCTTGCTGCAGATGGTGTATCTGTACATAGTTCTACAATTCAGTGCAATTTGCACAAAGAACATCTGTATGGCAGGGTGATGAGAAAGAAGCCTTATCTGCACTCACACCACAAACAGAGTTGCTTCTTGTATGCAAATGCTCATTTAGACAAGCCAGACTCATTTTGGAACAAAGTGCTTTGGACTGATGAGACAAAAATTGAGTTCTTTGGTCATAACAAAAAGCGGTTTGCATGGCGGAAGAACAACACCGGATTCCAAGAAAAACACCTGCTACCTACTGTCAAATTTGGTGGAGTTTCCATCATGCTTTGTGGCTAGTTCAGGGCCTGGGGCCCTTGTTGGGTCAACCCAATATCAACAAATTCTTTAGGATAATGTTCAAGCATCAGCCACAAAGTTGAAGTTACGCAGGGGTTGGATATTCCAACAAGACAATCACCCAAAACACAGTTCAAAATCTACAAAGGCATTCAAGCAGAGGGAGAAATACGATGTTCTGGAATGGCCGTCACAGTCCCCTGACTTGAGTATCATCGAAAATCTGTGGGATGATTTGAAGTAGGCTGTCCATGCTCGGCAGCCATCAAATTTAACTGAACTGGAGAGATTTTGTATGGAAGAATGGTCAAAAATACCTCCATCCCGAATCCAGACACTCAAAGGCTATATGAAGCGTCCAGAGGCTGTTATATTTGCAAAAGGAGGCTCAAACTAAGTATTGATGTAATATCTCTGTTGGGGTGCCCAAATTTATGCACCTGTCTAATTTTGTTATGATGCATTTTGCATATTTTCTGTTAATCCAATAAACTTAATGTCACTGCTGAAATACTGTTTCCATAAGGCACGTCATATATTAAAACGAAGTTGCTACTTTGAAAGCTCAGCCAATGATAAGCAAAAATCCAAAGAAATTATGAGGGGTTCCCAAACTTTTTCATATGACTGTATATATATTTATATAATATTTAGCATATTTATGTATGAGAAAATAAAATTTTAGTTGTATGCCTTGTCTTACCCAGTCTGCCTATCTCCAATGATAAGCTCTCGCTGTCCACGACCAATGGGTACCAGACTGTCAACGGCCTTGATCCCAGTCTGCATTGGTTCTCGTACAGAAATACGGGGAATGATACCAGGAGCTTTAAGGCCAACTCTTCTGCGTATTTTAGCACCAAGAGGACCCTATCACAAGACAAATATTGGTATTCTAATCCTTAAGAAAAGGCAAGCAAAACACACACTTTAGCCTAACACTCAGCCCTCCAATTAACAGCCAATAAGGGAGAAGATACCAATCCAAATGCATACCTTTCCATCAATAGCATTGCCAAGGGCATCCACTACACGACCCAGCAGCTCTTCTCCAACTGGCACATCCACAATAGCTCCAGTTCTCTTCACAATATCTCCCTCCTTGATTAACTTGTCATTTCCAAATACGACAACACCAACGTTGTCAGGTTCCAAGTTCAAGGACATACCCTTAAAGAGAGGAGAAGTAGAGTTACACCCAATAATTACATTACACAAATATTAACACAATTATGGTGAAAACTAAAGAGCCATGCAATTCCATCTGGATGTCATGCAATCACCAGTCTTTTATGGATGCTTTGAAGTTACTACTTTTGTTTTTTTTTGTTAGTAATACTTCTGTTTTTGCTTGCACTTCTGTAAACTGTTAAATTTCCCCTCTGGAACAAATAAATACTGTAAGAAACAACAATGCTGTTTAGTATACATCTTTAAGCCAATACCCACTGTACTGGAACATTTAAAACTACACCAAGCTATTAATAACCATTACAATATTTACCTTCAGCCCAGAGGAGAATTCCACCATCTCTTCAGCTTGAACATTTCTGAGGCCATACACTCTAGCAATACCATCACCAATGGAAAGCACACGCCCAGTCTCCTCTAGATCAGCTCCAGTGCTGGCTCCCAGTATGCGTTCCTCCAAGATGGAAGACACTTCAGCAGTGCCTAAACAGAATTTTATATTCATTATATGCATGGCAAAAACATTTTCAAAGACTGCTTAATGCACTGTTCTTATAAAATGCTCTCTGCAGTAAACATGCCACAGAAAAATCAAACGCCTTTGTCAATGTGTATACACGAAGATTTTGACTTAAATATTTGTACACCCAGGTCAACTGTGTGTTTGCTAGCAAATTAGTATTACAACAATAAATAAAAAACTATCCAAAACCCTTTATATGAATAATTTAAGGAACATACCATCACACTGACTCAGGAGCAGTAGCAATGCTTTGTCCACGCTGTTTAAAGCAGGGATAACCTCACTTAAGGATACAGTCAAGAAATGAAAAAAAAAACACCAAGGACCTACTAAATCCCCCAGACTTGCTTTCCTTTAAAGTGGACTCTGGAGAGAACTCATCCATCACTGGAACTAAGGTAATTAAACCTCCCAGTTGCAGGGGCCTGTGAATGGATAACGCTTGCTCAGAGTTCCTGAAGGCACTGGATGTTGCTGGGCTGTCTGGCGGACATGCCTCAGCAACACCATCATGAAGGTAAAGGACAATGCCTCTGGATTGGCAAACTGGTGTGGGGTGGTTCCCATCTTTAATAAAAGGTGACAGGAGGTTGTGATCCAACTTTAGGGGGAAAACCACAACAGGGATCTGGATAGGAGGGTCCACCTGTTACAATAGGCCAGCTTCTTGCCCTCACAATGATTGTGGAGGGTTTATAGAAGTACGCCCAACCAGTCCATGCGAGTTTTGTAAAATTGGAAAATAAACACAACTGCATCCCTCGGGATGTCCTACGGAGCTATCCTTAAGGAATATAGCATACTAGGCTTGCTGATGCAGGCTATTCTGTCCTTGAACAATTTGAGCAAAAGCTTGGATTGCACTGCTGGCAATAAGTCAGACTTCTTGGTGGGTGTGGGATATTGCAAGGGCTGCCAGCTGTCACCAGTTTACAATTTTTATTGACAGAAGTTTCTGGCACAGCAAAGAAGGGTGTCCTGTTTGGCGATTGCCGAAAGCAATAACTTGGTCCTGACGATGATTTGGTCCGGTTGGCTCCTTCAGGTGGAGTACTCTGACACACACTGGTGTGGTGAAGCACCCATGACGAGAATCAGCACCTCCAAGTCTAAAGTCAAGGCTGTAAGCCGGAAAAGGGTGGAGTGCCTTCTTCAGGTTGTGGATGAGGTGCTGGATCAAGTGGAAAAGTATCTCAGGGTCTTGTTCATGAGTGAGAGAAGAAAGGAGCAGGAAATCAACAAGCAAACTGAAGCAGCATCCAAAGCTGTACCAGTCAGTTGTGATAAAGAGAACTGAGCCAAAATGCAAAACTCCTAATTTACCAGTCAGTGTACCTTCCTGCCCTCACTAATGGTCACAAGCTTTGGTGGTGACAAAGAACTAGATTGCAGATACAATTGGTAAAAAAGAGATTCCTTTGCATGGTATCTGGGATCAGCTTTAGAGACTGGGTGAGAAGTGCAGTCATTTGGGAGGAGAACAAAGTATAGCTACCACTTTTCCACATCAAAAGATGGCACATCTGAATACAGTTACCACTCTGCTGGCTCCAATCAGACTTTAAAAAAAAAAATAAATAAATAACTTGATATTTTCTGGGACTTTGACGATAACTAGACGCGATATTTTGCATCCTTTAAAAACATGTCTGAAAAAGTCTTACTGATTTAGCTTGTTCTTGATAATAGGATGTTAACTGCAGCCTACTAATGAGATTAATGGAAACAACAGTTCACTCTTTCGTGGCGGATGTCGACACAATAACGACATGTAGGAGTGTCTTCACACAGCTGCCGGCCATTACATGAACGCTTTCAGCACTACGACCGGTTGGGGACCAATCAGCTGATGGTGGTAAATCACTTTCATTTTTGATCTCCAGATCACTTGACTTATTGGACTCCGATTTTGATGCAAGAGTCCCATTCAGCAATAATATGCAAAGCATTGTCCACAAAGCATTATGCTTTGGACATTCGCTTCGCTCTCCCACCAGATCTGCCGGTGCCCGCATTAAGACAACTCAGACAGAAGACAGCTGCTCTGCTGCACATTCCTGCCTGCGGAAGAAAAAATATTCAGCCCTCAAAGAGTTAAGGAAAATGGGTGTTATTTAAAACTGAAGTAAAATAACAAACATTAAAAAATTACCAGTCAAAATATTACTTCGATCAAACAGTGCAAGTGTAAGCAAACTATTTCAAAGTAGTCTATAGGATTAACACAAAAAAAATTACACTAACGCCAAGAAAACTATTATAATAAGAGCATTTTAAAACACACTTACCCTTAATGTAAACAGGATAGGAATCCAAAGGGAATAAAATACTAATAATTGAACTACAGGGCATGAACATTACAGTCTGGGCAAACAACTTACTCTGCTGCAAGGTGAATTGTGCAGCATACAAGCAAAATCAAAATTCTAACATACTGTACTTTAGTTTAAAAAATTCCAACGTTCTGTCAAATACTGCACAGAAAAAAACTATAGCATTTGTAAACAAGTTCTGTCATATTAGACTAGCAAAGTACTGCCTTAAAATTGTTATTAAGAAGAAAAGTAAACATTTTTAAACTGAGGGAAAATATACAGATAATTATTTGTTAAGGATCTCTTTGTATACCACATTGTCAGTTCGGCCCTCCGGTTGTAATATAACCAAGATGTTGACCGAGCTTACTCTTGAGCATGCAGCGTACAGTTGGCCTTGTGAAAAGAAATCTTGCCTCAAATCAATGCCAACCTTTTGTAGGTTTTGTCCCCAAGACTTATTAATTGTTATTGTGAAGCAGAGCCTTACTGGAAATTGGGAGGCATTTGAATCGAAATGGGAGATCAGAGGGTATAACAGGGATGCGAGGAATAAAAACTCTCTCCCCTGATCCACTGCCAGTAAAAATAGTTGCCTCAATTAGGTTCTTTTGCAGACACGTGACCTGAAGTCTTGTGCCATTACAAAGTTTCGGTGGCTGTACGCAAATCAACATTTGGCTTTTTTGAGCCAAACCTGTTGTTTTCGTATGAGCCGCTTTTTATTATTGGGATCGTACCTAGAAACAGAAGCTCTATTAACTTATGGATATTTAGCGGCAACGTCTCTATTAACTTGTGGATTTGCCTGCGAGTATTTAGCGACAGCGTCACAAAGTTGTTTCCGTCTGGCTGCATCAGAAAATGTACCACGACGTCTGACACGCCTTCTTTTTACTGTTTTCTCACAGCTTGGATTGCTGCTGTCATAATTGGTTTGAGTTTCATGGTTTGTTTCAGTTACGTTTGTATTTGCAGGACTTGTTGTGTTGAAGCGACATTCGGCATCTGTCAAGCGTTGTAAGCATACAACCGGTTTCATTGATAACTTCACGTCCAGCTTTTGAGAGTTGAAACAAACATTCATAAACATCAAAGTGTCCACTACTCAAATCGTCACCTGGGAATCTAAGAGGTTTAAGAGGCATTGGCGGTTCTCCAAACGTGTAAGATAGACAGGCAGCCAACTACGTGGGAGGCGTGGGGATGGGGGACGCAATATAGGCAGGCAGCCAACTATGTGGGAGGCCGGGGGGCGCAGGACGCAACCCCGCCTCACATGGCGACCAAGCTGCAGGCTATGGACGTATATATGTACGGAAGTTGGATTCAGTCATGACTGTTACGCATAGAATTTCTAAATGAAACCTGCTTAACTTTTGTAAGTAAGCTGTAAGGAATGAGCCTGCCAAATTTCAGCCTTATACCTACACGGGTAGTTGGAGAATTACTGATGAGTGAGTCAGTGAGTGAGGTCTTTGCCTTTTATTAGTATAGATAGATACTTTATTAATCCCAAGGGGAAATTTACATTGCACAAATATACAAAAAAAAAAAATCTCAAATCTAACATTTCCATGGGAAAATGAAGTGCTTCAACAGATCAAGCAAATCTCCCCGCAGCAGCAAACAGGGTGGGATGGGGCAACAAACTCTGCACTGCCCACATCTAACTATGCAAATGCCAACAACATTATATGGGTGGGTTTGAAATTCTAACCCCGCCCATGTATGGGCATGTCCCACTGAACTCTGCACCCTGCCCCCATCTGCGACCAGCAGCAATAACCTTCACCTATGTGCTTGCTTTGCGCATGCATAATAATCTATCCTGTTAGGTTACATTAGACAGTGAATACATGGACTCTCAAGGCATGCTTTTGATTGTTTTTGTCTAAGTGAGTGGGCCCTATGATTTTCACTATGCGAAAAACACAGTCACACAATTAACACATAAAAATGGTATTTAGATTTAAAAAATGGAAATGTGCAGAATTTTGAGACTGAAGGGTTGACTGTTACAAAACTGCCCAATAAATTAAACGATTGAATAACGTGTAGTTCTATCATTCAGATACTATTTTCTAGTTTGCTTTTTTTCCAAGCGAACGCAATTCTTTGAAGAAATTCAGTCGTGTGGTGTTGACCTATAAATATCTGGGAGTGCAGCTGGATGATAAATTAGACTGGACTGCCAATACTGATGCGCTGTGCAAGAAAGGACAGAGCCGACTATACTTCCTTAGAAGGCTGGCGTCCTTCAACATCTGCAATAAGATGCTGCAGATGTTCTATCAGACAGTTGTGGCGAGCGCCCTCTTCTACGCGGTGGTGTGCTGGGGAGGCAGCATTAAGAGGAAAGACGCCTCACGCCTGGACAAACTGGTGAGGAAGGCAGGCTCTATTGTTGGCATGGAGCTGGACAGTTTAACATCTGTGGCAGAGCGAAGGGCACTCAGCAGGCTCCTATCAATTATGGAGAATCTACTGCATCCACTAAATAGTATCATCTCCAGACAGAAGAGCAGCTTCAGCGACAGACTGCTGTCAATATCCTGCTCCACTAACAGATTGAGGAGATCGTTCCTCCCCCAAACTATGCGACTCTTCAATTCCATCCGGGGGTGTAAACGTTAACATTTAACATTATACAAAGTTATTGTCTGTTTTTCACCTGCATTATTATCATTCTTTAATTTAATATTATTTATTGTATCATTATGCTGCTGCTGGAGAATGTGAATTTCCCATTGGGATTAATAAAGTATCTATCTATCTATCTATCTAGATGAAGCTACAGATGTAATGATGCATGTTTGCAATCTGTAAACATTTAAGAATCATTAGAAATAATTTACATAAATTACAATTACAGGTACTGAAGACCAGTACTTTTCGGCAGATGTTATCTTTATAGAGATGCAACTTTCCACCTTTTCACAGGCAGCACTTCAGTCCCTTTACAACAACCAGCTAAAAAGGGGTTATGCCTAACAGTGTACATTCAACCTACTTGCGTCATGTTATCAGTTTGGTGGGAGAGTCCTGGCAGCACTATAAATACTTTAGTGAGGCTGCATCACTAGTGATGTGGGTAAAGTCTGCCTTCTTCAAGAAGCCTGCCAGGAACCCCCAAGGCAGGAAACACCAGGTGGAATAGCTGGTTTGAATCAGCAGGATACTTCGTTGAACATATTCACCTCTACAAAAAGTTCTTTCTGGCCAAGAACACATCAGCTCAGGCTGGAACAAATATTTTAGACCCTAAAAGTGAAGTTAACCTTCATCTCAGAAGAATGCATCAAACCAGTAACAGCTCTTACAATTCTGGAGGGGACCCACTGTCCAACTGCAGTCTCAGCATACAGCATCATGGAGCATCTGGGCTCCTACCTGATAAATGTAACTGTAAATTAAGGTTCAGTTGTGCTAGTGTGCGTTTTCATTAAAAGGAATGTAAAGTGCCATTTCATTGTTTTGTTGTAGCTGTGGCTACTTACAGTATATATATTTAAAAAAAAAAAAAAAAAAAAATTGAATCAAGGAAAAATAAAACAGTGAAAACCAAAAATAAAAACAAAATGTAAAAAAATAAAACTGATTCCATAGGGTCCTACATCAACCATCACTGCCCACTGTTCTACTAGCTAATGTTCAGTCATTGGAGAACAAGCTGGAAGACAGAGGAAGAAAGAAGCTCCATCAAGACATTTGGGACTGCAATATCTTTTGTCTAACAGAGACATGGCTGACTCAGTCTGCACTGGATTATGCGATTCATCCTGCAGAGTGTCTCTCTCTCTCTCTCTGTTTACTGTATGGACAGAACAAAGGTGTAGGACAAATTGAAAGATGGAGAGACACAGGGACAGGACACTGGATCACTGCTATATTCCATATAAAGAAAGCTATATAACACAGACAACAACGTCTGGTGGGCACATCTGACCATGCCATCATCTTTCTTATGTCAAGAGACAAAGAAAAGTTAAAGCAAGAAGCTCCAGTCAATCATGAGTTTGCTGTTTTGGACAGACCAATCAGAGACCAGAAAGCAGCAAGTGCTGCTGACTGGGATACATTCAGGGCATCTTGGATGGTGACATCAATGGGTTTACAGAAATAGTGACTTGTTACACTAGAATCCCCTAAATTAAATAGCACAATTTGTGATGCACTAAATGCTCGCATCGCTGCATTCAACTCAGGCCTTGTGTCTGGGAATATGGACGATTACAATGCCAGCTCGTACAATCTAAAGAGACTTGTGAAAGCTGCTAGACAATAACAAAGTGAAAAAGCAATATAAACAGTTCGAACTTAGGCACACGCGGCCAGGTCTGCAGACTATAAAGTAACTACTTCCAGTACGGTTGAGTGCTGACAACTATCCATTAGACTACTAGCCTAACTTCTATTAACACTTCATTGTGAATGCCGCGAAGACCAGTCAGCAGTACAATACATCTGGAGAGCTGCTCAATGAGGAGAAAGTGCTCACTTTATCAGAAGTCAACTTAAGGTGAGCTCTCAGGAAAGTGAACGCCTGGAAGGCAGCAGATCAAAACAGCATTCCAGAACACATTTTCAAGATCTTTTATGATTAGCGTGCACCAGTGTTCTCTGTAATATTTAAGTTTTCCTTAACTTTGTATGTTGTACCAACATACTTTAAACGATCCACTATTGACTCTCTATCTGTCCAAATGACTACCATTCTATCACACTAATGACTACAGCACTGAAGTGTTTCAAGAGGCTACTCAAAAAGTACATATGCTGTTCTCTATCAAAAAGAACTGGATCGATGACAGTTCTTGTATCACTCAGGTAGATTCACAGAGAATGTTGTTACTTTGACCTTTCATTCAGTACTGGTCCACCTGGACAATGAAACAGTATTTAGTGCAAATGCTATTTATAGAATATAGTTGTGCATTTAACACAATATACGCCTCTAAACACCAACAAGTTCAGGGACCTGCACCTGAGCACTTCATTGTGCAACTGAGTTTTTAACTTTGACAGGGAAGACACAAGTGGTTTGAATGGATGGCCACACTCTCAAAACAGGCACCGCACAGGGCTGTGTTCTGAATCCACTGCTGTGCTTTCTCTACACATGACTTGAACATCATTGTCAAGTTTGCTGATTTCACAGCTGTGGCAGGCCTGATATCTAACAACAATTGACAGACTGTAAACTTCATCTAGGTAAACCTGTCACACTGGTGTCAGGACAAGTCTACTCCTGAATGTCAAAGATAAAGGAGCTGACCACCCCCTCAGTATTAACAGCACTCTGGTGGAGAGGGTGGACGGTTTTGGATACCTTGGAGTCCACAACACAGAGACCTGACCTGGGCCAAGCACAAAGACACCTTGGGGAAGACGGCATGAGCCACAACATCTTTACAACCTCAAATGCCTCAGGGAATTCTGGTTGCTCTTCCAGATAAAGAAATTCAACATATCCACCATTAAAAGTATTTCTGAAAGAAATTATCGCCAGGTTTAGAAACAACAGCATGCAGCAGGACACAAGAATGTGTGGAGTGTGGTGCAGTCAACTGAAAACCATACATTACACCAGGCCAATAACAGACTCTTTTCTGTGGCAAGGTCAGGTAAATGGTATGGTGGCCTAAATTCCTGGTCATAGAGACTGGGGAGGAATGCCCACCCATCCCCCAGTCCCAACCCTGCATGTTGTATAAGGAAAGTGTCAAGTATTATATAAATGTCCTATTGGCAATTCTCTTACATTATAAATATTCAAACCGTTTATTATCACATATTTTAATGTTTTTAAATATTTATAAAGTCATATGACTATTGTCCCTTTATATTCTTCCTAAAAGGTTTTAAGCATTTTACTATATATTATACATACAGTACAATTTGCATGGGACACATAAAATTTTATTTGAAAGAAGTCAGTTACGGTGGTTTGGCCATTTGATTAAGATGCCTCCCTGGGAAGATGTTTCAGACATTTCCAACCTGGAAGAGACCTCAAGGCAGACCAAGCACCCACTGGAGAGATATTTTTTAGCTGATCTGGGAATGCCTCAATATCCCTGAAGGACTTGGAGGAGGTAGTGGGGAAAAAGGGACGTCTGGGCATCTTTGCTCAGACTGCTATCCCTGCAACCTGGATCCAGACAAGAGGCAGAAAATGGATGGAATGTTGGGCTGAAAGACTTAGTATAAGCTTTCCATAATCAAACCTGCACTACACTCCCATGTCTATTCCAGCACCACAGGGAGCCAGTCTGGAACCAGCCCTGGACCAACTGCCACTCCATTACAGGGTATACTCCTACAATGGCCAGGTAACCCGTTTACTACACCACCATTTAGCCTTGCCCAAACACTAATTTTACAAAAATACAGAAAATCTTGAGGGGCCTGTGGATATATTCAGACAGACTACAGAAAACGGCTTTAATATTATTTTACATTCAACCTGTCTAGACAATGCCACAATTTTTATCCAACAGCTTTAAGCTTGTGTTTAAGTTCCAACGTATTTGTTTAAATTGCCATACATTAGTCTTTTGAAAAGGACAAAAGAATTCAGAATAATTCAAGTTCAATAATGGAGGAAACAACGAACCTGTTTTTTGCAGCCATGAGCTTGACGTGTGGAGGTTTTTGGCACTTACACAAGCTGCAGCAAGGGCATTTCTGGAGATCTGGAGGACAAAGGAACATAGATTTAAAATTGTAACATTATGAACTACTAACAGAATGTAAACACTATAGAAAACCACTGAAAATTGCTATTTACATTGAGATCCACTATAGATAACTTGTAGCATAATCGGACTATAACCTCAACACCCGTGATAAACTCAAAGAAAAACTACAACAAACGATTGACAGTAGCTTAACAGCGAGCCTCCGTAACGCGTAAATTTGGGCAGGCACCTCACCTTTTACAGTCTCCAGTGACACTGTGTCAACTACTCTACAGCACAATAAGAAATATACTTACAGTAAGCATGATCCCTAAATCACCTTGACAGCTTCACCCAACTACTAACCCCACTGCTGGAAAATGGCCAGCAAATGGAAAAATGATTAAAAATATTTTTCCAATTCACCTACATATCACAATAAAATGAGCTACCAATTCTGCTCTTAACGAACGCTCCGCAGGCCTGACCTTCACATTGCGGACATCCACCACAACCTGCACTTAAAAGCAGAGATAGTGCTCTATGATGTGTCACTAAGCGAAAAAAAACGAAAACGAATAACTCTGAAATCATACATATTGAAGCACAAAAAGTTACAAAAACAAAAAAGTAAAGTTTAACCCAAAGACAGAAACAGGCCCAATGTGCAAGATGGCGGGATCCACATCTTGTCAAGCTCTGCAAGCTCCACTTCTATGCTTCAATCAATAGCATCAAAAAGCAACTGCAAAAGAACAGCCGTTCAACTGTAATAACTTACAATGCCGGTGTGCCGAGGCAGGGTGCGAGCAAGTGCTGCTGCTACGCGAACTGATAACATTTTGCCAAGAACACTAACGAATCAACTGCAGCAAGGTGTCCTCCACAAGCCGGCTGGGAGTAAAGAAGATGGAGGGAAGGCGGAGCTTCTGAGTCTTGGAGGTCACAATATGACCGGGAAGCTGTCATCACCGTCCCACCCATTTCGTAATTTAAACATTTTTGTAGACTTTATTTTTATTTTTTTATTTTGTTACATTTCAAAACAAACGAGATCGGTTTCAACACTTGTATTCTTATGTCATGATTTTTTAATATTACAATATATTTCTTCAGTTATCCTTGAATACAAGGAAGTTGGGCGGATCTGTCCGCTCTTTTGAATGGTCACCTTGTCCGTGTTACTCAGAAGTAATATAGAAACATATGTGCAGAATTCCATTTAAGTTTAAGCTAAAAAAAATAATAGTAATTCTAAATGTATGTTGATTTTAAAGTTGTATTTCTAGTACCATGTACAAGCAGTTAAGAGTTGACATATTATGTTCGTGATATCTTCTAAGTCAACCAACCTTTTTTTTTCTGTGTCACCATTGACTTGCTCTGTGAATTCTAAATTTGCCCTGTACCCTTCGACCCTTTCAGTTAAGTGGGAACTGCTATTGAAAATTGGCTCTGGCTTTCCCTGTCCTTGAGAAAATGATTTTGGAAAACTATAAGATTCTTAAAATGACAAATACAATATTTTGAACTTGAACTCTGAATGTCATGTTCTAAATCGCTTTATCCAGACCGTTGGTGGTCGGGGTGTCAGCGGGAGCAAATCCCAGCTAGCAAGGCAGGAACAAACCCTGGACAGGGCGCCAGTTTATAATAGGGCAAACACACACTAGGGCCAATTTAGCATTACCAATTCACCTAAACCGCATGTCTTTAGACAGTGGGAAGAAACCCACGCAGATAGGGTGAGAACAGGGAAACTCCCCACAGGAAAAACCTAGGATTTGAACCCTGGTCCCCTTTGGCAGAAGCGCTACCGCTGTGCCGCCCAAGCTCTGGTTGGTCAGTGTAAATGCATACAAATGTGCACAGGCTTTTAAGTTACAATTAGCTCAAATGATTTCCTAAAAATCCCTGCAGTAAGTTGAGCTGAATACTCAATTTCATTTGCAAAGTGGATTTGTTAGTTTCTGCTGTTATGTCCCTACAAAATTAGTAAGATACCTATAACGGTGTCTGCTTTTTATGAACAAGTTTTATTGAGGTGGGTTTTGATCTACTAACATAACTTTTCTCCACATTGTTTTTTCTGGAACAATCAATATAATACCCATAAAGGGAGATTGCTATTCAAATAAATGGTTTAATGGCAATATTTTATAGATAGATAGATAGATAGATAGATAGATAGATAGATAGATAGATAGATAGATAGATAGATAGATAACTGTATTAATCCTGAAGGAAATTGCAGGGTTGCAGCAGCAGACAAAAATGCACAATAATACATATAACAAGAATTATAACAATCTTAAGTATCCTAAGCAAGTACAAATACACATATAACAAGAATTATCTTTAAGTTAATTAAAGTGTAGATACTGTATTTCCTAAGTGTGATGTGTTAGAATTGAACACACTTACAAATTACAATTTTACAGAACTAGTTGTCAGTCACTGGCACAGTATATAGTGCACATAGCATCATTGTCTGTTAAGATGTCTGATAGACCAGCTCAGTACCATTCAGCATACAGAGAGCATTACCATCTCATCTGAGAGGAGTCTCATTATAGAGCCAGATGGCTGAGGGTAGAAATGACCTCACTAAATGCATAGTAATAAGAAGAAGAACTGTACCCACCAGATTTCTTCCAATAAAGGGAGTATTTTCTGGCCAGTTTTATACCTTCTAAATTTATTAATTTATTAATCCAAGTATCTTCCTAACTCGCTCATCCAGAGCAGGGGCACAAAGAAGGGGGAGCTTATCCCAGTAGTCATTCGGCAGAAGGCATAAATAACCATACGACAAGACACTAGGGCATCACAGTTAATTTATTAATGTTTATTTTGCTTAATCATTCAATTGATTTATTTATAATATACATCACAACGTATACTGTATATACTAATATATTGTATATACTGATATATAAAACTAATCAGTAAGTCCTGCGTTTATAATAATAATAAGTAGTGACATAGAGAAAGGTGAAGGATAGTAGGAATGCTTTTATGGAAACTATTCCTTTTATGTATACCTATTGCATGAACTTTCTCCCCGTGTCTGCGTGGGTTTCCTCCAGGTACTCCGGTTTCCTCCCACAGTCCAAAGACATGCAGGTTAGGTGCATTGGCAATCCTAAATTGTCCCTAGTGTGTGCTTGGTGTGTGGGTGTGTGTGTGAGCGCCCTGCGGTGGGCTGGCGCCCTGCCCAGGGTTTGTTTCCTGCCTTGCGCCCGCAGGGCTGGGATTGGCTCCAGCAGACCCCTGTGACCCTGTAGTTAGGATATAGCGGATTAGATAATGGATGGATGGATGATTGTATTCCTTTTGTTTTATGCATTACCCCTAATGTATTGAGTAGCAGGGAGCTATGTTTTACTCTAAGTAGTCTGCAGGAAGTAATTGAATTTGGACTGCTCATGTTTCCAGTGTGAGAGACTAAAAAAGTAAGATTTTTATGTCTCTGTGATAGACTGGTGCAAGGACCATAACTGATTCCTGCCTTGAATCTGAAGCTGCCAGTGTAAACTATAGTCTTCTTCGAGTCTGAACTGGATTAAGTTGACATAAAAATAGATCAATTAATCACTGAAGAGTCTTATGTGTGGAACTGCTGTCTCCAGAAGCATATTTGCCTGATCTCACTTGTGGCATTTTTAGTATTACCTTTGTCAGAAAACCATACCTGGATCATAGCTTTTAAATTAGGTGTCTGGATATAAATCATGTTTTTGGTAAATTACTTCTAAACTAGTACAATAAGCCATTATAATGACGTCTCATTTTAATTTCTTGTCAAAACTCACATCTGCAAATGTCTTGAGCCCAAATTAGAATTACAGATATTTTTATTGGTTTTGAAATACAAGTATCCAAATTGTAATTATAAATATCCATAATGTAAATTAACCTAACCAAAGCATAATTACAAATAGAGTATCTCAATTATATAATTTTAATAGTCAAAATATGTTGATTTTGAATTGCCAAAAATACACTATGGTTTGTGCCCTGGGTGCCCCCTGCATGGAGTTTACATGTTTTTCCCCTGTCCACATGGGCTTGCACCAGGTGCTCTGGTTTCATCCCAATGTTTAAACATATGCAAGTTAGATAAATTGGTGTTGCTAAAATTGCCCTAGCATGAGTGTGTGTGTGTTTGTCTTTGTAAATGTTCACCCTGCAAAGGACTGGTGCTTTGTCCATGTGTTGTTCCTGTGTTGTGTTTGATGACTGCAGGGATAGGTTCCAGATAACCTAAGACCCTGTCCTGGATAAGAAGGTTGGGAAAATGCACTGTAGATATCTCAGATTTAAGTTTTGACTAACTCAAAAAATTATAATTTGATTTTTGAATTTTTAATAGTAAAACTACTTTGTGGGTGTCTCAAATTGGAATAGTTAAAAATGTATTTTAGACATCAAAAATGTAAATTTGACTCAAAATATAATAATGACCTATCAAAATAACTAATTAAGCTTTATATGTTAAAATGGCTTACCATAGATGTACCTAATTGATACTGATCTAGGCAACAGAATTCAGTGTACTATCTAGAATTTGGCAATATTTTTCAAGTTTCATGCAACAGATGGCAATTATATGCCATCAGTACCATCAAGTGGTAAACTGAAAGTGAGTCAGATTTTCTGCATTTCACAATATTCCTTTGCCCTTATTTAAATCCATTAATGACATACCAACTACTCTGTTGAAACTCCTCAAAAGTCAACAAAGGTGACTTTCAAACCTGTCCCTACAAAGTGATCACTTTGGTTGGCTGTTTGTATTTTACCCAGTTCTTTTATTAAGAGGCTACTTCTGCCTTTAACTGAATAAGAAAGTTTACAGGTGAAATGAGATGATTCATATGTGACCAGCTAACACCCCACTTCAGTTATATAACTCAATACTTTGTTCAGATTTCCTCAACCTGGGTTTCCCACTTCAATGCACTTGGCTTTAGTTTCCAACTGCATCCCTAGATATGTGATTCACTGTTTAATTGACAGATGCAATTTTAAATTAGCTTTGTACAGTGGGGCAAAAAAGTATTTAGTCAGCCACCAATTGTGCAAGTTCTCCCACTTAAAGATGAGAGAGGCCTGTAATTTTCATCATAGGTATACCTCAGCTATGAGAGACAAAATGAGAAAAAAAAAATCCAGAAAATCACATTGTCTGATTTTTAAAGAATTTATTTGCAAATTATGGTGGAAAATAAGTATTTGATCACCTACAAACAAGCAAGATTTCTGGCTGTCACAGACCTGTAACTTCTTCTGTAAGAGGCTCCTCTGTCCTCCACTCGTTACCTGTATTAATGGCACCTGTTTGAATTCGTTATCAATATAAAAGACATCTGTCCACAATCTCAAACAGTCACACTCCAAACTCCACTATGGCCAAGACCAAAGAGCTGCCAAAGGACACCAGAAACATACTTGTAACCTGCACCAGGCTGGGAAGACTGAATCTGCAATAGGTAAGCAGCTTGGTGTGAAGAAATCAACTGTGGGAGCAATTATTAGAAAATGGAAGACATACAAGACCACTGATAATCTCCCTCGATCTGGGGCTCCACGCAAGATCTCACCCCGTGGGGTCAAAATGATCACAAGAACGGTGTGCAAAAATCCCAGAACCACATGGGGGGACCTAGTGAATGACCTGCAGAGAGCTGGGACCAAAGTAACAAAGGCTACCATCAGTAACACACTACGCCGCCAGGGACTCAAATCCTGCAGTGCCAGACGTGTCTCCCTGCTTAAGCCAGTACATGTGCAGGCCCGTCTGAAGTTTGCTAGAAAGCATTTGGATGATCCAGAAGAGGATTGGGAGAATGTCATATGGTCAGATGAAAAAAACTCTACTCGTTGTGTTTGGAGGAGAAAGAATGCTGAGTTGCATCCAAAGAACACCATACCTACTGTAAAGCATGGGGGTGGAAACATCATGCTTTGGGGATGTTTTTCTGCAAAGGGACCAGGACGACTGATCCGTGTAAAGGAAAGAATGAATGGGGCCATGTATCGTCAGATTTTGAGTGAAAACCTCCTTCCATTAGCAAGGGCATTGAAGATGAAACGTGGCTGGGTCTTTCAGCATGACAATGATCCCAAACACAATGCCCGGGAAACGAAAGAGTGGCTTCGTAAGAGACATTTCAAGGTCCTGGAGTGGCCTAGCCAGTCTCCAGATCTCAACCCCATAGAAAATCTTTGGAGGGAGTTGAAAGTCCGTGTTGCCCAGCGACAGCCCCAAAACATCACTGCTCTAGAGGAGATCTGCATGGAGGAATGGGCCAAAATACCAGCAACAGTGTGTGAAAACCTTGTGAAGACTTACAGAAAACGTTTGACCTCTGTCATTGCCAACAAAGGGTATATAACAAAGTATTGAGATGAACTTTTGTTATTGACCAAATACTTATTTTCCACCATAATTTGCAAATAAATTCTTTAAAAATCAGACAATGTGATTTTCTGGATTTTTTTCCTCATTTTGTCTCTCATAGTTGAGGTATGCCTATGATGAAAATTACAGGCCTCTCTCATCTTTTTAAGTGGGAGAACTTGCACAATTGGTGGCTGACTAAATACTTTTTTGCCCCACTGTATAAAAGAATGTATTATGCACAGTATGTGCATGTGCCCTACAGCATCGTAGTATCCTGTTCAGGGCTGGGTACTTACATCCAGTGCTGCTAGGGTAGACCCCAGCCCTCCCATGATACTGAATTTGACTGAGTGGATTTAATTATGAATGGATAAATTGGTTTTAAAATTTATTCTTTTTTAAACCTTGTATTCACTTGCCGTTATTTTCGATATTTCCAGGGGCTCAAAAATATATAGTCATTTAACTGACAAGCTGTTCTATAGCCAGGATGGAGCAGTTCCCTCAGTATTTCATTAACTATTAAGCAGGTAGAAGGTCTGGAATTGATTCCAAGTGTGTATAATGCATTTGGAGGCTGTCACTGTGAACTCTAAATATGAGGTCCTTAGAGCTGTCCGTGCAAGTAAAAACAGTCCATCATTTGGCTGAGAAAACAAAACAAACCCTTTAGAGAGATAGCAGAGACACTAGGAGTGGTCAAATCAACTATTTTGTATATTCTTAAAAAGAAGACACGGACTTGTTGAACTCAGCCGCATCAGAAGGTCTGGAAAACCGCAGAAGCCATCTGTGCTGGATAATTGTAGAATACTGTTCTTGGTGAAGAAGAACCCTTTCACATAGCATTTTTGATAATTACCAAGAAGTAGTACATTCTAAAGGTGCCAAAAACACAGTTCCTTGAAGCAAGCCAGTACTTCCACAAATCATTATGACAAGTGAGGTTCTTACATATACTTTCAGATAACTGTGGTCTTAATGACCACAGCACCTAACAGTCAAGATTTAGTACAAGTCCCCACTCTTGTCAAAGCCAATGGAGTCAAGCTGCAGATCTCTACAGTTCTACTACAGTGACCAACCAATAACGTTTAGCTGCTTTTATGTTACACATCAGTCATGTTTTACGACACACCAAATCATTTGTGTCTTTCTAAATACCCTATTTCAAAGCATACCCTGCACATCATTCTTATAAAGCAACCTTACACTAAAGTAAGGACTGTGAAAGTGTTATCTTACTCAGGAATAATAATGACGTTCAAATAGCAGTGCACAGTATTAGGTGTGTTGTGTAGTGGCAGTATCGGGTAGTGCTGTGGCCTACAGCCAGCTCCTTCCCAGAGTTCTCATTGGAAAAAACATGTGATATAAAAATGCAATCCAACTGGCAGTTCAATGGAGTACCTGGATTGCCGAGCTCTATAGATTGCAGCTAGACCATACTTGCAGAAGCAGAAATCTATTTAGAGTTAAATTAAAATGAAAAACTCAAAATCAAATGTACTACATAGTAGACAAACTAAAGGAAGCAGAGGAAAATGACATATACAAATAAAAATATCTCATATCAAAATAATTAGATGCATCAAAAATGTGGAATGTTTACCTCTAGTGGTATGTCCAGTCAATACTGCTGAGCATTCCAAAAACCTGCTGAAAACCCATTTTTAAAATTGTTCTTTCCATATTTTAATTACAGTATAATGTGTATTCTATAGGACTAAAATTAATCCTGCACTATCACATATTTTAAGCTCTGCATGTATTCAGAGTGTTAGGCAGGGCTGTTTTCACAGCATATAACTATTATATAGTTGTAGTTATCCACATTTAATTTTTCCAGTTACTAATCACTACTTCTGTCTTTTTCTCTTTCTGGAGTCATGTGGTGGAACCCAGCCCCAGTATCAACCAATGAAACTAGTCAACAACCATCTTCATTCTTGAAAAGTATTAGAAATGATATATGCTTTAACAAATCTTAAATATTTAGATATTAATGTCCAGGGGGTGCTGGGTGGTCTTTTAGCATTGGAACTTTCAGGGGTTTTATTTTTGTTTTTGCTCCTTTCTTGAGTGTTTGGGCTTGCAAGTGTCCTGGATAAAAACCAAGATCCAGGCCTTTAGTGACCACTTAGGCACAGCCATCAGCAGTGTGTCTGTCTGCGGAGAGAGTGTCGACCTTGTTGAGAGGTTTGCTTACCTTAGCAGTGACATTCATGTATCTGGTGACTCTTCCTATGAAGTCAGTAGACGGATTGGGAGAGCATGGGGTGGGTCATGAGATCGCTGGAAAGGGGTGTGTGGCGCTCCTGATTGCTATGCAAAAGGATGAAGGTCCAAGTCTTTAGAGTCTTATTGCTTCCTGCCTTGCTATATGGTTGCGAGATATGGATGCTATCCAGTGACCTGAGACGAAGACTGGACTCCTTTGGTACTGTGTCTCTCCAGAGAATCCTTGGGTACTGCTGGTTTGATTATGTGTCTCATGAGTGGTTGCTCATGGAATCCAATATGAGGCACATCACCTACATTGCGAGGGAGCGTCAGTTACGGCACTACGGCCATGTGGCGTGATTCCCAGAGGGCGATCCAGCTTGCAGGATCCTCATTGTTGGAAATCCGAGTGGCTGGACCAGGCCAAGAAGTCACCCACATAACACCTGGATGCAGCACATAGAGGGTCATTTCCGGAGGGTGGGACTGGACCGTGTGCCTGCCTGGGGGGTTGCCAACCAGGATCCCGAGCTATTTCATCGTGTGGTGAGTGCGGCAACACAATGTACCAGTGCATGCTCCCCAACATGACTTGACTCCTTTCCTTGACCATCCGCCAATACCATATATTTTTGGACATTGGTCATAGCCTTAGATTCAGAGGCTTTCCATCCCCTATTTGTTGTAATCTATCTATTATTATTTCTAAATAACTGAGCTACAGTTTTGTAAGAAAATGTTCTATGTCAAAATGTTTTTGTTGTTACATTTAGAGTAGTCACTTGATGAGAGAGAGATAATATTTAAAAATGGAGTTCTTCCCTTAGACATTGCTTTAGCTTTATGCTTCTTAGTCTCTGCAAAGTGCCTTATTTATTTTTAAATGTTTTTGTTATTTAGTATTTTTGGATTATTGCTTTGTAATCATTTATTATTATCATTATTATTATTACTGCTTTATTATTGTTATTGAATTATTGCTACCTTTTTCTACCCACATTTCTACTGTTTCTCATTCATTCAGGTTCACGCTGTCCAACACCCAAAAGATCAGACTTTATCTGACAGAGTATGCCCCTCATCCTCTGTTCCAGGCTTGATGCATCTGGACTAGTGCAACTCATTTTTGATAGGCGCACTTGCATGTGCTATCAATCCACTGCAGATGATGAAGAACGCCAAGGCCTTTCTTGTATTTAACCAGCCAAGATGAGCACATGTCACTCCTCTTTTCGGGTCGCTATACTGGCTCCTTGTAGCAGCACGCAATAAGTTCACATCCCTGATGCTTGCCTACAGAGTAGTCAGTGGGTCAGCCCTTGAGTACATGGAGACACTGGTGAAGTGCTGTACTCTTTCTTGCTCACTCAGGTCTGCCAGGTTACAGCATCTGGTGATGCCACCTCTATGTGGCATCAAGTCTCCACCCAGACTCTTTTCCTTTGTATTTCCTAGTTAGTGGAATGGGCTGCCCACCTCCATCCATACTACTGACTCCCTCAATGTGTTTAAGAAGTGAGTGAAGACCCATCTGTTCTGTAAATATCTGTTGAATTGATGAAGAAAAAAAACTTTAATATATTTTATACTCTTGGTTAATTTGTTTAATTGCATTAGTGATTGTAATCTATGATTGTAAATGTATGAGTTATTGCTATATAAATGTAATGAATTATTATTATTATTATTACATCTTTTCACTTGTGGCAATCAACTTTTGTTACCCATCCTATTACACTTGCTGAACAAACAGGCCCTAGCCTAATGTTACTCAATTGTTTACCTCTTTTGTAAGTCGCTTTGGATAAAGGCATCTGCAAAGCAAATAAATGTAAATGTAAATACTTTGGCTCAATGTTTATAAAACTGAGTTTATTAAAAAGTTTTACATTGTTTTAAATAACTTATCTTTATTTGATATAATGCCTTTCCAGGTTGACCAAAACCCTAAGGTACAGCACAGTTGTTTATATGTATTTTTAAAAACTGAAGCACAGGCAGGTACATAAATGACATGCTCAGTGAAATACAGTAGTGAAGGCACTGTCCACTACCACTCAATCCAGAGTTGGTTCCTGCCTTGTACAACCTTGTAGCAAGGCAAGTCCAGTTTGTTGAAGAATGGATGGATGGTTCCAGAAGTATCACAGCAATGGAAATTTTTAAAATATATTACAAAAACGCTTCTATCAACATATTTTAATATACAGTTCTACTATTGCTATACAACATTTATCTTTTTAATCCAATCACTAATCCCACATCCATACTCTACAATGTCTGTATTTTACAGATGTGCCCAAACTTCCTTTAAGAATCTTTCTGCTGGATTCACTTAAGAACATCCTGTGTAAAATATCTAGTGCTCTGTTCCTCAGATCTGAAAGAATTTGTCAAGTTTCCTTCTACCTGTGATGCTAAAATAGAAGAAAAAGGAAACGCTCCAATACAAACTCTATTATCTCTTCTTTGCATAAGCTCAAGTGTAACACTGATTTGTTTGTTATAATCATAATTCTGTATATTAGCAACAAAATATTCCTTTCCCGCTTTCCGTGATTACAAATTATGTTAGTCTCGTACGTTTAAAATAATGTCGAATTCATCAACGACTTCATTAACATGAACATTCCTTTGTAATCGTTCATCCAACCACATAACCGAAAGGTTTCATAGATTAAAATATTTTAGCGGCTGTATATTTTATATATCGTACACATTTGCTTTAAAGTTCGTTTTGACAATATGTCATTTCTCAGCCAGTAATTCGAAAGTTTAAACGCCCCTTTTTTCAGCGTTTTATTTGGATGCTGTCACTTTAAATATTACGGTGGTGGCGCGGTGTATTATGGGAGAACGGAACTAAAAATCACGGCGGGAACATTGCGCCAGGTCTGTTTGTGTGCTAATCAGAAAAGTTAAACAGGGATTCGGTGTTATACGACAAAGAGACCTGAATGAAATTGTACTCATGACTATGAAAATATGTCGGAGAAGACAATTAAGGTAATATAATGTAATTCAATTTTAGCTGCATGACTGGTTATTTTGTTAATGTGGTAGAGCGTATGGCGAGTGATTGGTACACATTTTGATTATACGGGTCCTGGTTCTGGCTTCCATTGCTCCTTCTTAGAGAGTATGTTTATGTTTGTGATCTGCCAATTTTTTTCTTGAATAGGTAATTGTTTTCATTGCCCAGTAGTTTCGTTTTACTAACCACAAGAGTTCAATAGAAAAGGACGCATCCTACATCATTTTCCTCTGACTTTTATCACTTACGCCGTAGAACATGTGAAGTATGTTTGAATCCTATTCATGTTGCTGCTTAAGATCATTCGTTTAAGAAAAACTGTCGAAAAAGTATTGTCAAGTTCCTTTGGTTATATAATACTACGTTTATAGATTAGGTTCAACATTTAAATCCCGTTTTTAGTAAGAGAAACTTTGCTGAGAATTGTTTCTTTTAAAAATGTTGTAACGACCTGATGGCAAGGAGGAATGCTGAAGAGACGCAAGTAATTGTGAAATGCTTTTTCATTGTATGCCCTGCTGGAAGCTAAATCACCGTCTCGAACTCCCGTTGAACGGCCATGGGAGACACCGCAGCTAGTGATCGAAAGGCTTTATGTGCTGTGCGGTACTAATCGTGTAGTGTCTCCCGCTGAGGCTCTTCGAGGGTGGACACCAAATAGCTGTCCTGGTCCCATTTTATGTCACTCATCGGTCACACCCCCACCTCCTTCACTTGTGTGGATTCCTCGCAAGTCCAACGTTGCAGTATTATAAGTCACATTATCCTTCCTACTTAAAGTTATGCCCTTTGGACACATACTTGTTTGAGTACATTGTATTAAGGCTTAGTAAAAATCGTGCATTTTGATTTATTAACATTATCATCTGGGCTATTGTCCATATGTCCTTTTCTAAGTACTCATTTAGTCTGCTGTTGGTGATTTCCATTTTCTTTTTTCCCCAATAGATTTTTTTAACGTTACATTTTACTTCCAATCTTGTGTACATTTATATAAATGTTATCATTTTTTAAGATCAGTACTATACATTAGGGTTTTTAATAAGCTCTGTGCATTTCTTTTGTATTTTTATTTAGTCCTTTCTTTCCCAACCTCACTTCCTCTTTCCATGTATGAAGCTTTCTGGTCCTGCTTTTTGCAGTTAAGTGTCATGGAGAGCTGAAACCAATCCTGAAAGCCTCATGCACAACATAATAATGAAAGCTGAATATGTGTCAGTCTGGCACAATAAGTACAAAAAAAAAATATTAACTAATATAATTCTCATTGGTCAGTTTAGAGTTGCCAGTTAAACTAAAGCACTTATCTTTCGTATGCTGATGATAACTGGACTACCCTATAGAAAGTGTAGAGAATATGAAAACTTCACACAGACTATTTAGTTTGTACTGAATTTAATTTAAAGTTATTTTGTGTTTTTCTTTTCTTTTTTTTTTCCAGGTGTCTAAATGGTTGAGTAATCTTTTTGGAAACAAACCAGTTCCAGTATATGAAGTAAATACCCGGACCACAGACATTTTGTATGAGCTAGCAGAGTGCAGTGAATCCAGATGTGGGGATATATCTCTGCTAATTGAGGATCTCAAGCAGAAATCAACGGAATATAATGTGGAAGGTAGAGGAAGCAGAATATATAGTGTAACCAAATGAAAACAAGTATTATTGTTTTTTTTAACGACAGTTACAACACAAATGGCTGAGATCCTTGCTTTGAATAACATTTGCATCCTATCCTAGTTTAATTTCATAGTTTTTTCACAGTAAAGCAGGTGAGGAATGATGGTTGGAGAGCAGTGGTTTGCAGCTGCCCAATGTGGCAGCATTCAGCTAATAGTTCATAATGGTTATTGTGATAAAGAGCTTATTTTCAGATGAGACATCTGATTTACTGCCAATTACGATGTACTGTACATATTCATTCTGTCCTATACATTGGGTGGTGACCGAAAGATTGAGATTATGGGTACGAGTCAACCTTGGTGTACAGCTGCCATTTCTTTGGTTTGACAGTGGTCAATTGGTTTAGACTAATCTAAAAAATAAATATATAATGCAAAGTTCACTCACTCACTTATCAACAACAAAAACAGTATTTCCTGTTTAGTTAAAAAGTGAAAATTTGGCAAAATTGTTGAAGGTTTAAAATGCAAAAATTGCTTAGAATTGTTTAAAAAAAAAAAAAAAAAAATTGTAGTTTGAACCTTGCTAGATTTTTTTCATTTCTTTGTATTCTATATGCCCGTATGTATATTCTTGTTCAAGAGTCTGAATATACAAGTTAGAGTGTGGGTGACTGGATTTAAGTCTTAATTAATTCATAATAACTACTTGTCATGTTGGAATAATAAATAAGTGTTCTGGTATGTGGCAGTGGAAGCAGGACTAGTGTGCATACTGTTTCAAATCTATTCAGTATCCTTCTAGGCAGTATGGTTGAATGTTGTGTATGTTTGATGATTTTTTTTATTATTATTTTTTATTGTTATGATAAATCTGATTCTGTGACCCAAATGCAGTGTATGGTTCTCAGTGAGTTCAATGTAAAACAAAGATTTCGCTTCTTTAAAGAACAATATGGCTTATGTAAAACAATGGAAGGAGACTGGTTAAATTGTTCCATGTAATATAACATGACACAGAAAGACTGTGAGACACTGCATTTCTAATTAAGGATGAAGTGGCTAGGACACCTATCTTCAGCTTGCTTTACTGTTTTTTGTGCAACTATCCTAAGTAAAGTGTTTTTAAATAAACATATGTTTAACTATCGTTGAGCAGAAGGAGATGCAGAATGTTACAATAGGAATGTAAGAATGCATTGACTAGAAAAGGGGAACACTTAAGTGATATAATTTGAAATGCTAACTAGCTGGTGAAGGTACTTTGTAATATTTTTTTTAAGTTGCTTATTGTAAAAAAATACAGTAAATTTTAGCAGTTTACAATGTTGAGGTGTTTATTTGAAACTTTGAATTTGAATCTGCTCACAAATGTGATATGACAACATTCTGCAACCTGAACTCCTATATACACTATTTCCATCCATCCATTATCCAACCTGCTATATTCTAACTACAGGGTCACGGGGGGTCTGATAGTACCAATCCCAGCCAACACGGGGCGCAAGGCAGGAAACAAACCCCGGGTAGGGCGCCAGCCCACCGCAGTATATACGCGATTTCATATGCTAATTTCTTTAAGGTAGTAAAAGCACCAGGGTTATTGTATAGTGGTTCCTGAGAGGAATCTGCCATGATTACGCTGGACATGAGAGAGCAAGAGACCTATCAAGTGTCAAAGATGCCTGACACTCTGAAGCTGCAACATGGGTGTTTTATGGTAAACATAAGGATAAATTGATCTTCTGGATTAAGGATATATGAAAAGGGACGGTGTCACCTAAAGGACAACCAGGAGGCCACAGTTTCCATTAGGCTTGTAGTGTTTCATCGTGATTTACTGGAATATAAATATGAATATGTCATCTATTAAAGTGAGGCAGTCTATAGCCTGTTTACACAGTATCTGTCCCTTTAAGGGGAGACCCAGGAGGACCAGTCTGGAGAAACGGTAATGTTCTTTGATACTGCAGGACAGACCTACCACCTAATAGACAAGGTTGAATACTCATGGAAGTAATCTTTATTTCACATTTTTGTGATTTCCCATTATTAAATGTACCAATATGTTTAAATGTAAATTAACACACTGTTTTTATTCAGTTTGACACATTTGACATAACCCTGGTTTGGTAGGGTCGCTATTAGACACCCTGTTCCAAATCTGCTTTAAGATAGATGGAGAATTTTTAAGTAATCAACAGAATATTTCCTTTTTCAGTTTTTGCTAACCTATACTGTTTACCTTTTCACCAATTTAGGTCTTTCATTCCATTTCAACTGATAAAATTTGAAGAACAACTGACATGTTCTAAAACTTGTATGATTCCTGCAGCTAAGAGTTGGACAGCTTAAATTCAGAGGTTAAACTTTAGTAATGTACAATGCAAGCTTTAGCTGGGTAATGCTAGGTTTATCCAGTTTTGGGGCTTTACCTGTAACATATATACATACACACACACACACACACACTAGCTGTGCTTACCATTTACGGAAGATTTAAGTCTAAGAAAACAACGTACTCCTCAGCATTAATGTTTGCAGCTCATTATGCGTTGCACATGTCTCTATTATATGCCTTTTGGTGTGGGATTCATAAAATTTGTTTGTAATTTGACATCTATTGGAATGACAGATGCAATGCATTGTATTCCTAAAAATGTGATGCACCATATTTGGGAATGACAGAAACCTAGCAAGTGCTGGACACACATACACACACTATCCTTCTTTTATTAAGGTGGATATTTAAAAATATGCCACATTAATAGATGTACTAACTGTATGGAGTACTGCTGGCTCAATAATCAAAAAATGAAAGCGGCATCAAACTGCTCATATTCTGCCTAGAAAAAGATGATTATCAAATCCTGCCATCCAATCAAGAACAGTTATGAGGGAAGCCAATGGGAGGCTAAAAAAATCAACAGGTCTGTAAAGTTCGTTGGCTAGAGTGGTGTAACAGTGCATCATTCCCCTATACTTTATTATGAACTATGCATAATATTCATCTGCATAAGAGGAACAGTTACTCAAGAACAGTAAGTTTAGATCAGTTTTGACCTTGTTAAAAAGCATGAGAGAGAGCAAGCTATTTTTTGAGAAAATGTCGTATAGTCAGACCAATCCAACCAATATTCAACTTTATCACCAAATAGTCAAAGCACAAAATTCAACCTGGAAACCCTATCCATACAGTGAATTATGGTCACAACAGCTTCTTCTTTTTTTTTTTTTTTTTTTTTTTTTTTTAATTAATTTTATTGTAATCATTCATACAAATCAATCAATTTTTACAAATAATAGGATTGGGGGAGAAAAAAAAACTCAACCCCAAAACCCCGAGAGCGAGCATGGCCAACAGAGTAAAACTTAAGGCTTGTAGACATACTGTACCTAAATTGATGAGTTTAATAGGCCAGTAGAGATGAATGGAGAGGAAAAAGAGATGCGGAGATAATTGTTTCCTCGGTGCTTTAAGAGCTTATTCTAAAATTTTATTTATTTTATCCTGCCAGGTTTTAAAAAAATTCTGTACAGAACCTGTAACTGTATATTTTATTTTTTCCAATTTCAAATAGTATAAAACATTGGTTACCTACTGACTTAAAAGAGGAGCGTTAGGATTCTTCCAGTTTAGCAAAATAAGTCTGCGTGCCAAAAGTGTAGTGAATGCAATCAGTTTGTTTGTCCTTCTCAACTTTAAACCCATCTGGAAGAACACCAAACACAGCTGTTAATGGGTTAGGAGGGATTGTGACACCAAGGCTGTCTGAAAGGCACTTAAAAATTTAGGTCAAAAATGATGTTAATTTGGTGCAGGCCCAAAACATGTGACCCAGTGAGGCTGGGACTTCATTGCAGCATTCGCAGGTTGGATCTTGCCCTGGAAACATTTTGGACAGTTTTAGGCGAGACAAAGGTGCTCAATATATAATTGAGTTGAATAATTGTATGCTTTGCGCATATGGAACACAAGTGAAGTCTCTGCATTGCTGTTTTCCACTCCTTTTCTGATATATTGATTAAGAGATCTTTTTCCCATTGTCTTCTTGGATCTTTGAAAGGGAGGGACTGTAAACTGTGACAACAGCTTCTTTTTGTGTGGATTCTTATTTGCAAGGCCATGGTAACTTTTTAGAATTAATGAAAAATTGCAGGAACATAGTACTGGAAAATGTACCAAGGAGGCTTGTCTTTTTGTATTAAAAAATTTAAAGATTGGGAGAAAATTTGCCTTTCAGCAGGGAAAAAAATAAGCTTTAGAATGGCTTGAGTAAGCAAAGGTGACTGAATGCATTTGAGATGCTCAGTCAATGTCACAGCCTCAATCCGATTGAGAATCTATGGTGTAATTTACACATGTTAGCATTTAAAAAATTAAATAAACTGGGTGTAATCTGCCAAAAAAAATGGGCAAAGTGGCTCATAAACAGTGTACTGTTAATGTGACACAGGGTGACCAGGCCAAATATTAATTTGCTGAAATTGAATATTACTGCCTGAAGCTTTATATATATATATATATATATATATATATATATATATATATATATATATATATATATATATATATATATTAGTCATTTAGCCCGTTACAATAACGGGCGCTAGAACAGTAGTGCATAAACATTAGTAGGAACAGTCTATATTAAATGGCAAGGGACTTTGACCTCATTCTTTTTGTTGGTCGTATTTTTCTTTCTTTCAGCCTTTCTTTTGTTGATTTTTACTTGCTGAGCTGACCGTTCTTCATGGGCTGCCGCCGTGTATTGTGTGTCTTTAATTTTCTGTGACAGTAATACTGTCTTGTACGGCTCTATTCAATAAGGGCGACCTCAATTGAGCGCGGCGAATAAAGGCGTTCGTAGATAATTTAGTTCAAATGGCTCTGGAATATGTGAAGAGCAAGAAAGGTGCAGATCTTTATTTACGCGCGCCTTTATTCGCTGCGCCCAATTGAGGTCGCCCTTTTGAGGCTCACCTTTTTGTGCGCGCCCTTATTGAAGGATACCATCTTGTACGTCCGCTGGCTTGTACGTCCATAATATACCTTTTAATTTTCTCTGGCAGTAATACAGGCGTGCGCGTCGGTAATATGCCTTTATTACACAGGGATTTTATATATATATATATATAATATATATATATATATATAATATATATATATATATATATATATATATATATATATATAATACATACATACATACATGTACAGTGCATCCGGAAAGTATTCACAGCGCATCACTTTTTCCACATTTTGTTATGTTACAGCCTTATTCCAAAATGGATTAAATTCATTTTTTTACTCAGAATTCTACACACAACACCCCATAATGATAACGTGAAAAAAGTTTACTTGAGATTTTTGCAAATTTATTAAAAAATAAAAAAATTGAGAAAGCACATGTACATAAGTATTCACAGCCTTTGCCATGAAGCTCAAAATTGAGCTCAGGTGCATCCTGTTTCCCCTGATCATCCTTGAGATGTTTCTGCAGCTTAATTGGAGTCCACCTGTGGTAAATTCAGTTGATTGGACATGATTTGGAAAGGCACACACCTGTCTATATAAGGTCCCACAGTTGACAGTTCATGTCAGAGCACAAACCAAGCATGAAGTCAAAGGAATTGTCTGTAGACCTCTGAGACAGGATTGTCTCGAGGCACAAATCTGGGGAAGGTTACAGAAAAATTTCTGCTGCTTTGAAGGTCCCAATGAGCACAGTGACCTCCATCATCCGTAAGTGGAAGAAGTTTGAAACCACCAGGACTCTTCCTAGAGCTGGCCGGCCATCTAAACTGAGTGATTGGGGGAGAAGGGCCTTAGTCAGGGAGGTGACCAAGAACCCGATGGTCACTCTGTCAGAACTCCAGAGGTCCTCTGTGGAGAGAGGAGAACCTTCCAGAAGGACAACCATCTCTGCAGCAATCCACCAATCAGGCCTGTATGGTAGAGTGGCCAGACGGAAGCCACTCCTTGTAAAAGGCACATGGCAGCCCGCCTGGAGTTTGCCAAAAGGCACCTGAAGGACGCTCAGACCATGAGAAGGAAAATTCTCTGGTCTGATGAGACAAAGATTGAACTCTTTGGTGTGAATGCCAGGCGTCACATTTGGAGGAAACCTGGCACCATCCCTACAGTGAAGCATGGTGGTGGCAGCAGCATCATGCTGTGGGGATATTTTTCAGTGGCAGGAACTGGGAGACTAGTCAGGATAAAGGGAAAGATGACTGCAGCAATGTACAGAGACATCCTGGATGAAAACCTGCTCCAGAGCGCTCTTGACCTCATCTTTCAGCAGGACAACGACCCTAAGCACACAGCCAAGATATCAAAGGAGTGGCTTCAGGACACCTCTGTGAATGTCCTTGAGTGGCCCAGCCAGAGCCCAGACTTGAATCTGATTGAACATCTCTGGAGAGATCTTAAAATGGCTGTGCACCGACGTTTCCCATCCAACCTGATGGAGCTTGAGAGGTGCTGCAAAGAGGAATGGACAAAACTGGCCAAGGATAGGTGTGCCAAGCTTGTGGCATCCAATTCAAAAAGACGAGGTTGTAATTGCTGCCAAAGGTGCATCGACAAAGTATTGAGCAAAGGCTGTGAATACTTATGTACATGTGATTTCTCAGTTTTTTTTATTTTTTAATAAATTTGCAAAAACCTCAAGTAAACTTTTTTCACGTTGTCATTATGGGGTGTTGTGTGTAGAATTCTGAGTAAAAAAATGAATTTAATCCATTTTGGAATAAGGCTGTAACATAACAAAATGTGGAAAAAGTGATGCGCTGTGAATACTTTCCGGATGCAATATATATATATATAATATATAAAATAAACCTTTTCTGGTACATATTTCTTCTTTTGTGTATTTTAGCTTACAATAAAATTTTACATTGGTGTAAGATAAGGGACTATCTTGTAACATCTGAAAATGTTTATAACCTCTGAAAACTTTAGGAAGATACTGTACAGAATGCATCTGGTATAACTTAACAAGCAGGGTTGAATGATAAAATTTAATGGGCTAGCGATAATGAGTTCCTAAGTTTTTTTTTTTTTTTTTGCATTTTACCTTTTAAAAATGCATTAAAGTATGGTGCTTACAGACATTTTGTTGTTTACATAAGGTTTCTGGTGTAAAAATAAATTTTGGATAGCAGTAGAACCATCCATCCATCCATCCATTTTCCAACCCGCTGAATCCGAACACAGGGTCACGGGGGTCTGTTGGAGCCAATCCCAGCCAACACAGGGCACAAGGCAGGAACCAATCCTGGGCAGGGTGCCAACCCACCGCAGTAGCAGTAGAACCTTGCATTTGATATGATATTTAACTTTTGTTTCATTTAGGTAGTTACAACCAGGAGTTGCTGTTGGAGGCTGTTGGTTTATCTTCTAATGTACTGTCTAAGACAGCCCTCGGCTGTCTGAATGCTTTAGAAGGAACTACAGTGGCACTCAGTGCCAAGGATACTTCTCTGTGCAGGTATGAAAGTTGTGTGTGTATTTGTTTTATTTGTGTTTGTATGTTAAAACAAAATAATAAGGTTTGCTTTCTAATGCTAGTAGGTTCAGATAACTTCAAAATATGTTTTATAATAACTTCAAGTTTCAGTATGGCAGTTTTAATATATTAAGAATGCAGTGTTGTGACACATTGAAATTTTATATAAACAAATTTTTAGAGAATTTTATAGCAGTACTCTTATTAGTATGATCACATGCATGATATATTGTGGAACCTGGCAGTGAGGTATATTGTCTAAATAGCTAGATCCACAAGTTTGCACTTTTGCAATTAGATAGCAATGTTAACTTACTTTATTTACCCATCTAGACTTGTAGTCAGAAGTTGGATGCTGTGCAGTCTCGTCTTTGGTAACAATTTCTGCTGGAGTAGTATCCGTATCGTTAAGCATATTTACTGTTTTGGGAGTATTGACTACAGAAATGTGCACCTCATGTGGTTCTTTATTATAAACAGGAAAAAGAACTTGCTTTAACAGGAGTTCGTTTACCTCCTTTTTAATAGACGTGATGACATACTGTTCAACTTGATTTTACACTCTGGAGTGTATCTTTTCGCAAATGTAGCTGGCAATTCATTCAAGCTCACATTTATTCTGATTGTACCGTTGAAACTCTTAATGGCATAGGCCACATATAGCCAGATGCAGTGTATCATTCACTTTTATTGCTAGTTCAGTAATGTCCTAAAATGGCAAAATATAATTTGATGTAAAAGAATATACAGTAAAACCTCAGTTGTCCATCAAGGGTCGGGACTGAGGCGGTGACGGATAACAGAACAGCTACTTTAAAAATGAAATACAGTAGATTAGTTTAGCGACTAGTCATCTTTATTTAAAAAAAAAAAAAAAAAAAAAACTATTAACAAAATGCAGTACTAACAAAATTAATTAATTCATATAATATTGTAACAACCAGTGTAATACTCAAATACAACTCAGAGGAACTGGAGTATTCCACGTTTTAATTTGAGTCTTCGTTCCGTAACAAACAGTGCCTTGTCTTATACTCTTATCTGGGTTATGGAGCACACCTCCAAAACAATAAAAGAAAGCTTTTCCTACCCATCATTTTATCTCCTGCCACTTACATTCTGTCCTTCTCTATACCACAAACACTCCTGCTTATTGCCTCCTGACTCCCTTCTCAAAACTTCCTTCTGCTGCACCTTCCTTTTTCTGCAAACTTATCCTGTCACTCATCTCCTAAGAGGCGTGTCCGCCGCATACAGAACAAAAGCCCTTCACCCAGTCCCATCACTTATAGCATTCATTCCACCCTTTCTGTTCCTGCATAGTTCATCAAAGGCTGCCTATACTTCACAATATATTAACAAAATATAATAGAATTTAAAATAAAATTACAATACAGAAGAACATTGACGGTAATGTTATTCTGTATTAGTGGTTTCCATTTTTGACATGTTTTTCAATTTTGTTGGCATCACGCTTTATATCGTTCACTGTTGTTCTTTCTACTCTGTTAAACTGAAGCAATACTTAAAAAGAACTTTTGCTGTTTCTTAAATGTTTAACAATTTTATGTTTTTTATGACTATTCAAACACCACACGCATACATTTATCATCCATAACAATGTATAATAGACTAATTATAACAAAAGAGAAAAGCTACAAAATACTATTAAAACTGAAGGTATGTAACGAACACTGTGACTTCAAAAATGCTGGGGAAGAGTGCTATACACTAACACAAAGTAGTTGTTCCAATGTGCATATCTTGCAGCATACCTCGCAGTAGTAGTGTAATAGTAGTTTGGCGCTGGAGTGCACAATTTTTTTTTTTTTTTTGACAAAAATGGCTAATTGAGTAACAGATAATCTGCAAGAAGTTATGTTTATTTTTAACACACTTAATGTGATATTTGCACACACATCACACATTTAGTTGGTTTGTCCGTCATAACAACAGACTTGCTATCATTTGGACCATGTTAAGTAAATAGAACCGTTGTGCTGTTTAAATCAAGGCTTCTAATTTGAGCTCCATATTCATGAAACCTTTTAATGGTTTTAGAAATTTCACTCTGAGTGAACCATCTAATTGTTCCCACTCATATTTATACCAAATTGGTTCATGGTTTGCTCCTGATTTGTGATGTGTGATTAATCTAGTGAGCAAGATCGCAACCTACTTTAACCTCTTCATTTGGAGCAACTGCTCATCTTGTATCTTCAGAGAGTAAGCTACACTTTTCTGTTACAGAATGGAGAATTCACATTTTAAAGTGTTAATTCTAATTCTAAACACATCACACTTGGTTCTCAGAAATACTGCAGCTCAGGTGAGGCCAAGAGAACAACCCTGAAGTTTTCAAACTAGATATTCTCCAAATATCTGTTGTACTTTTTTAGTTTCTTTCCATGAAAATCAGACAGTAGAGCAAATGATGAACCTTCTGTAGAGTTCTGTGGAAACATTAAATCAATGTGACTTAATGCCAAATATCCAATCAGAAATGTTGTTTTGTAAATGCAGGACTCGCCCTAAAACTGTATGGAGATATATGAACAGAAACTGTTTTACTTATACCATAAAATGAAGTGTAGGGATTTGTTCTGCTAATCAATAGGCAATAGCGTCATGGTGTTATCAAATTATCTTATGCACTGTACTACTGCATTGTGTTCATTCAGTATTCTTTCCTTTTATGTGTAGAAGTAAACATTTTTCAAATGCAAATATAATTTACATAGGGGTATACTTTCTTAATTAACTTATAATAAAACTATCAGATATTGATATGTTTAGGCACAGATGTTATAATTTCTTCTTCTTTTTTGTTTTTAAGCTTTTGTACTATAGTTAGAAAATTGCTTTGCTAAAAAGGACCCCATCTTATTACATCTTTTTTTTTTTTTTTTGTATCAAAAATAAAGGCTTTATTTTTGTATGGCGTTTAATATATAATATTTAAATCATCCTGTGGGCTTCTCCGTGTTGTATTTCAAATTTTATTTAATTTGATATCTGAAATTGAAACACATTACAGTGCATTGTCTTCCTTGCAGTAATCTTGAAACAAAGTGTGGCAACACTTCAACTTTCTTTCTGTATACATTGAAATAAAAAAAAAAATCCTAAAATGCAAATATATACAATATAAACTACATGGGGTAAGTAACATATAAATAAAATCATTTGTAGTAGGGTATTCCCTTGAGAAATGAAATAATATATATGAAAATATTATTCCACATAGTGTATTTGTCATTTTATGTGCAGTCAAAGATCCAGCATCTGTTAAATTATTTAAGTAGATAATATTTTAAATATTTTATAAAGGCGGAGTGGTGGCTCTGAGGCTAGAGATCTGCAATAGCAATCGGAAGGTTGCCGGTTCGAATCCTTTAAATGCCAATAGGGACTCTGCTCTGTTGGGTCCTTGAGCAAGGCCCTTAACCTGCAATTGCTGAGCGCTTTGAGTAGTGAGAAAAACACTTTATAAATGTAAAGAATTATTATTATTATTAAACCTCATGTTTTCTTTGTAGTCTTATGGCTGCAATGGATGACCTGACAAATGAAGTTTGTGCAGCAGAAAGGAATAACCAAGAACTGGATCAACAGCTAACTCTCCTGAAGAAACAGATGACTACTGCTTTGGTACTGCACCGAAGTTTACAGGAGTAAGTAATGTTTTAAAAGACAGCTAATGTGATATCTAAGCTCTCTTATGTGTGAGAGAAAAAATATTAGTATACAAACATTTCAAACTTTTATTGGCATATTAGACTTTCAAAACATTAAGGACGAATACTTGCATTGTATCTGTTTAGACACAGACTGATGATGCATTTTCCCAAAGCGGGTGAAATAAATTTTACAATGGACAGAAAAGTTTACTGAATAAAGCAGAAAATTTATGGGTTAGATGCTTATATTTGTGGGAGATATGTCAAAATGATATTTCTTTATTAACAAGTAGTAGTACTGTGTGTATGAATATTATGAATAAGAGTTTTTCATATACTGTAGTGATAATCATATTCAGCAGTTGTGGTCCCATTAAAGGCAGAAATGACATACAGAACAGGTGATATGTGATTAAGAACTGATTGCAAAACATTAGAAAAAGAACAATTTGTTGTGTCAGAATGGGGCTACACATGGAGATTGAATGTATAGGTTAACTCTGTAGCTAGCTACAGATGTGGCTATTTGTTGTTATATAGAGTCATACAGATGCCAAATGGTGGAGAAGTAGTGTGGTTCTCCAAGTAAAAATAGTAGAGTTTTAAAACACACTGTATTTGACATTATGTGATGTCCTGTATTAGGGACATGTCTAGTATCCTGAAAGCAATATAAGGCATTATTAGAAAACCATCTCTTTAGAAGCACGGTCAGAAATAGGCTGAAACACACAACTAGCAGTACTTCTACTAAACACCTAATATAGAGCTGATTATCAGATGCAGAAATACTGCTTGATAAAGTAGTAAATGACTAAGGCACATCTTATAGAAGTAGTTTAAGAGATGGAACAATAGTATTACTGTTTTATAGCTGCTTAAGTAGCTAGTTACCACATAGCTACCAGTTAAACCTAATTAACAGCTAATAGTCTCTGCTGAGCATCACCTATTTAGATAAACAAGGGCCTAACATGCAGTATGTTACCCGAGTGTTATTCAGCAGTACGTACTGTGGAAAAAAGGTTGAAAAGCTAAATGGCTATATTACCACAGTGAATGGCCAACAATTTAAACGTTCCAATAGCTGCTATTACCTGTCCACTCTTTACTAAAAACAATAATATTTTAAGAGCAGTGAGTGACTTGTTAGAGCATGCAGACATTTACTTAAAAATGAGTTGTAATTGTGGATTCATATGTTAACTGCCTAAACTAAGTGACAAAACTTTTATTAATTCTAATTATTGATGGTAACTGGAAATGAGAATGGCATCAGTCAGGGTTTTTTTGTGACCTTAGATAGTTGAGGTTGGGAGCATGAGTGTGTGCTTGACATTAACTTTGGCAAATCTAGATTATCCTCCTGCTTTTGCCAAATCTGCTTCTTTAGGCAAATGGTCCTAAAATGAACTTAACGAACTGTACAACACATTACGGGAGATTCTGTTGCTGCGATCACCCAGGCAGTTACTTTTAGTTTTCCTAAGGTGAGATGGTCACTGAGGGTGTTTTTGAACAGCTTCTGCTGTCCACCCTGATTTCTGTGACCTTGAATAGATGAGAGTTCCACATTCTGATGTAGTGGCCCATTGAGCAGAGCTGAATTTGCACCTTTTGGCTTCACTGCCAGTCAACTTTGTATCCTAGTAAATGCGTCTAAGCATTTTCAGGTTGCAACTGTAGGTAGATTAGGTCTCCCCAGGAGAGACCTTACAGGAGAGTAGTCATGCAAGTGGCTTTGCAGATTATTATCTTAAATTCCTTCTGGAGTTCATTCTTCACAAATACCAAACGGCACAGTCAATGCAGTTCTGAATTTCTTGTTCAGTGGTTTTCTTAGACTTTTGAGATATGGGAAGTAGTTGATTTTCTTGCATTCTGTTGACTGGGTTTTGACATCTTAGGTGAGGACTTTTGACTTTCCAAGTGTTCAGGGACTCTTGTAGGCCTGCTGTAAGAATTGCAGATTTGTCTGGATTGCTTTTAGGGCATGGGCAAAAGTAGCATAGTCTATGCATGTTGGCGATATTGTCTTAGTCACTTTTGTCTTGGCCTTAAGGTGATGTAGGTTGAAGAGCAACTCATCACATTGGTTTTCCACTTCAATACCACTGTAGAGAAAGTGCAGAGATCAAAAGCAGAATAATATGGAGGCATATGTTGAAAAGAGGTGGTATTAAGGCGCAACCTTGCTTAACTGCTATTGGAATGAAAAAGGGATCTGTTAATCTCTGCTTAGGATAGTTGCAGTCATCTTGTGCAGTAGCATCTGAATAGTACTAAATTTGACAGGACACCATAGAATGGATCTTCCAGAGTGCTTTATGGTTAGTGGAGACAAAGGCCTTCATCAAACTTTTGTTGCACCTTCATTAATTTCTTTTGGATTTCAACATCTTTCTCGTCAAACCAGTTCTAATAATAATAATGTTTTATGTATGTAGCGCCTTTCATACACTCAAGGACACTTTACAATTCAATACAAACGTTAACATGACGGTAGAAATTAACATGAAAAAGAATAACACTCATTGAAAAGATGTGTTTTTAACAGGAGTTTGAAATTAATAATAGACTTTCCTCGCGAAGGCTGAGAGGGAGAGAATTCCAAATTTTAGGGGCTATCACTATGAAAGCTGGGCCACCCATAGTTATTAACCTGTATTTAGGTACAGTGAGTAAATGTAGCGTCCAATGATCGTAATGCACGGGGAGGAGTGTAAGGAAGCAGCAGCTCCGACAGATAATGAGGGGCTAATCCATGAAGGGCTTTAAAGGTGAGAAGGATAATTTTATATTTGATTCTTGAAGAAACTGGTAACCAATGTAAATCATAGAGGACAGGAGTGATGTGAGCAGATTTTTTTAGTGTGTGTAAGTAAACGAGCAGCAGAATTCTGAACATATTGTAATCTATTGATATATTTAGGCGGGAGGCCATAAAACAATGCATTGCAATAGTCCAGACAGGTAGTAATGAAATTGTGAATGAGTGTCTCAGTATCTTTCACACTGAGGAAAGATGCAGATGAGCAATGTTGCGAAGAAGAAAAAAGGCTGTCTGTACTACTAAGCTAATGTGTGATTGAAAAGTAAGAAGCTGATCAAAGATGACACCCAAATTACGGGCTGATGCTGAGGGTTGAACCAGGATCCCATCAATGTCAATTTTTAGTCCACGAAGGGTAGAGAGGACAGATTTGGTACCAACTAATAAGATTTCTGTTTTATTAGGACTGAGTTGTAAAAAAAATATCTGTCATCCAATGATTGATTTCCCGAATGCAGTCAGTCAGTGCAACAGGCGAAGATGTTGCAGTTGCATCAACGCTTGCATAAAGTTGTGTGTCATCGGCATAAAAGTGGAAGCACAGACCATACTGATGAATTATCTCACCTAATGGGAGCATATAGATGTTGAAGAGGACTGGACCGAGAAATGATCCTTGAGGGATAACTTGTGTGAATGAAGTAGTGGCAGATTTGTATTCCCTAATGAAGACGTAATACTGACGATCACTGAGGTATGATGTGAACCAAGAAAGAGCGGTACCAGAGATACCAATAGCTGAAAGTTGGGACAGTAAAATGTTATGGTTAAATGTATCAAACGCTGTGCTCAAGTCAAGAAGAACTAGAATAGCGGCCATCCCAGAATCTGTGGTTATAAGTAAGTCATTGACTACCTTAAGTAAAGCAGTTTCAGTGCTATGTAGGGCTCTAAATCCCAATTGAAAAGGCTCAAGCAGGTTATGCAAATTTAAATAATCATGGCGATGAGCTGCAACAACCTTTTCTAAGATCTTAGTCATAAATGGAAGATTAGAAATTGAGCGATAAAATTTGAGCTGTAAGGGATCTGAGCCAGGTTTTTTTAAAACAGGGGTTACAGCAGCAGTTTTTAAATCACTTGGAACAACACAGGTGCGGAAACTACAGTTGATAAAGTGAGAAATGGGGGCAGAACGTTTGTCAGTGCAAGCCTTAATCAGTAAAGTAGGGGCAGGATCTAGGTGGCAGGTGGATTGATTTAATTTAGATATTACTTCAGCAATATAAGTTGGTGTAGTGGGGTTAAATTTAGGTAAATAAACTATAGGTTTAGAAGTATAATCAGTTCACAGAGATGAGGAATGGTTAGTAGAGAAATTTTGATATATGGTCATAATTTTTGACTGAAAATAGTCTAAAAATAGATTACAGTGCTCAACAGAGAAATAAGGATTTTTAATAGCAAGTTGACAAAGTCTGTTAACTGTATTAAAAAGAGATCTAGGGTGACAAGTACCAAAGTCAATAAGAGTGGAATAGTACTTTGAACGTGCCGCCGATAAGGCACACCTGTATTCCTTCAGGTGTTCGGTGTAAGCCAAGGCGTGAACAGCCAGACCAGTCTTCTTCCAGAGTCTTTCCAAGCGGCGACCAGGTTGTTTCATGGTACGCAATTCTGCTGTAAACCATGGAGATGACCGGGTACTAGGAACAGCCAAGGATTTAATAGGGGCATAATGATCCAAAATTTGTGACAATGTGGAATTATATATAGATAAAATCTGCATAGGGCAAGACAACCCAGAAACAACATGGAGACAGGAAGCACCAACAGACATAGAGAAGGATAACTGATCAATGTTCTTGATATTATGATAGGTTATTTTAGACTTATTTTAGGGAGGGGATAAGTGAAGCTAAATTCAATCAGCTTGTGATCGGAGATACCAATAACAGTACCGGATGTACAGACATTCTGCAGACCAGTGGAACATACAAGATCCAGAATATGGTCCTTAGCATGGGATGAAAAACCAACATGCTGCACAAAACTGAAACAATCCAGTACTGAATGTAGCTCACAAGCAGATGGACAGTCAGAATCCACATGAATATTAAGGTCACCAAGTAAAATAACAGCAGTAGACATGCCACAGACAAGAGTGAGTATTTCAAAAGTTTAGAGAAAAAAATCCAGCTGAAGCTTAGGAGGTCTGTAGATTAATATAATGTGCAGCGAAGCCTTTCCAGTGATTTTAACAACCAGGTATTCAAAAGACGTAATGTTGTGAAAATCAACAGTGGTTACTTTAAGACAATCACGCTGAACCACCGCCAATCCACCACCTCTGCCCGTCAGACGGGGTTTAGACAGGTAACTGTAACCAGCGGGGGGGGGGGGGGGGTAAGCAGATTTAGTTGTAAGTAATCACCTGGGGCCTCATGCATAATGCCGTGTGTAGAATTCGAACTATAACATGATGTAAGCACAAAACCCGAAATGTGCTTACGCACAGAAAAATCCAGATGCAGGAATCTGTGCGTTCGCCAACTTCCGCGTTCTTCCGCTACATAAATCCCGCTCAGCATGGAAATAAACGCACGTGCACGCACCTGGTGTTCCGCCCCAACTCCTCCCAGAATTACGCCTCTTTGAATATGCAAATCAATATAAATAGCCCTTATGCCCAGCGTTCTGTGAAAAGGCAATGGCAAAAGTACGAAGAAAAATAGAAGAATTTCAGCAAATACCAAATGGAGGCAAAGAAAAACGTACTATTTGTTGGTTTAAACAGTAATATAATAAACAAAAGGAAGTTGATCGAGTGACATAGCGTGTCGGAGAAACTCGAAAGCTCAAGTTCACAAAGTCGCACAGTGCCTGAAATAAAAAAGAAGTTGTCACATATCAAAGTCGGCGTGAAAAGGCAACTCGTAGCCCACCGTCTGAGTGTCATATGAAAGCTTATTAGGGTACAGTGGAAAAAAAAGGCACACAGTGTGAAAAAAGCACGAAATGTCAACTTTAATCTCGAAATTTCCACTTTAATCACAGTTTATTTTGTCATTAAAGTAGAACATCATAAACTTCATCTTAAAATCGTTTAATTTACTAGTTTCTCAAATCCCATCGTAACTAAAGTAGCACGTTAAATGCTTTGTTGTGTATTTGATCTTATATGTGCTCTATGTGCCTGAATCACTACGTGCTCTTCCTCTGACAGGACACAGAATCCATTACATTCGTAATATTATAGCTCTGAATAATTAAAATACTGAGAAGTATATGTGATATCATTTTCATGATGATATGAGTTAAAGCATGTTATTAAACATGGAAACACGGTGGCGCAGTGATTGTTCATGTCTTACAGCAGGATGCTTGCTGCGCCATACGCAACCTTCAATGCAATGCTTTATTACAGAAGTACTGACTTTTTCAAACGTACTAACCCCCAATTCCTGTCCTTACTTTTCTTTCTCCAATTACCCAATCGCCACACAATCAGCTCTGTAATAGATGTTAAGCCATCTGTAAGCTTAGAACGTTGATTCTTCAAAACTTTTAAGGAACATCAAAATATCTTCGTAATGTTTAATTATTCTATCCATCTATCCTTCCAGTGTCGCGCCAGTCACAGCATGAATACAGCGCGAGGCAGGAACAAACCGTGAACGAAGCTCAAGCTCGCTAGTGCTGCGGCACCGTGTAGTTAAAGTTAGTTTTATCTGTATAATATAATCAACATATTTTGCTGCATTTCATCTTAAAAATGATATTGTCATCATATGTAAATACGCGCTTTTATAAAGTGGCTCAGGTTGTGCAATATTATAACTGTATCATAAGTACAATTACCTCACGGTAACTTGCAAGTACAAAAAGTTCTACAAGGAGCACTTGATGGACTGATTGAGTGCGTTTAGAGTTCTTGGGATGAAACTGTTTGTGAACCGTGAGGTCCGAACAGGAAAGGCTGTGAAGCGTTGGTCGGATGAGAGCAGTTCAAATAGTGAATGGCTGAGGCAGCGAATGCTTGATACTTTATACCCATAATTCTCTTTCCAATCGCTGTAGATCTGTGATTCACACTCAGATACAGTGATATAAATACTCCGAGTCGTGCAGTGAGAGTAATATGGAAAAAGATGATCCGCTGTGGCAACCCCTAACGGGAGCAGCTGACAGAAGAAGGCTAAAGCAGTTATGGTATTTAGAATAGTTTGACCATTCTGTGGACCATTATATTGTTACAGGTTAATTACAATCACATGCATTAAATTTATGAACGATATGCGGTTAATTTCAGTGTATTTGATAAAGCCGCTGCGGTGGGTTGGCACCCTGCCTGGGATTGGTTCCTGCCTTGTGCCCTGTGTTGGCTGGGATTGGCTCCAGCAGACCCCCGTGACCCTGTGTTCGGATTCAGCGGGTTGGAAAATGGATGGATAATGAACTAGGATGATGTTTAAATGTGGTTTAGGGTTGGATTTATGGAAGTCAGCTATTAAAGTTAGTTTTAAACCTAACAAAGTCTACCATCTTCTTGGGCTGCTGTATTTTGCTTATGTTGTAAAAACTGAAGTATAGATTTATTAGGAGTATTGTTAAATTAATTTGTATCTTTTTGGGTTATTCTTGCCTTTTTAGAGACCTTGGCAAGACTGAAGATGCTCAGGCCGTTGAAATGGCAAAAGCAGAAAATAGGCTGCAGAACATGGACTTTTTAAAAGCCAAATCAACTGATTTAATCCATAGAATACGGTCTTGTGAGGTTAGTGTTTAAATACTCAAAAGATCGCCTAATAACTACAGATGATTATGATATACTGTATGTCCATCTTCAGAGAACATCATCTTAATATTTTGTCATGCTTCAGTTAACAGTCCTTACAAGTAAAATGTTTTTATACCTCCAGATTTAAATAGTGCTAATCCAAGCTTGCAAGCGACATGTTTGTTTTTGTAAATGGTACTGCATTATAAATGTTCTGCTTTTTATTTCAGCATGATTTGGCATGATCTGTGGCAAGCTTTATTTTGTTAGAAATGCCAGTCAGCCAGTTGTAAAATTCAGCTATATTTAACACGCCTCATTTTTTTTTTAAGGTGCGTATTCAGCTTCACAGTGTAAAACAATCTGACGTAAAAGTCTATAGGGTTATCATAAATTGGATTCCAAAAATTTTTAAGTTAGTGCAGTGGGTTCAAAAACTTCCTATTTCTCCCACCTAACTTGATGGCATCTGTTGGATACAGAATATTTATGTACTTTTTGTTTTTAGGGCTATTGGAGCAGAGATTTTATAATCGGCTGCTATTAATGACATCAGCAACCATTGATAATCTTTTACTTCTTGCAGTAATTAAACCAAGATAAAAAAGAAAAGAAGAAATGTACACAGTATCATGAAAAATGTTTACAGTACATAATTGGATTTTTTCTTTTTGCGTTGGCATCTTTTTGTATAATGCCAGAAAACCTTTTTTTTATTACTGATTACTTTGTTTCCAAAGGTGCATAATATATAATGTTTTTCTGTTTTATTTGCATTACTAAAGTGCTTTGTGGTATGAGTACAGTATATGGTATTGTTTGTTATTATTCTTCTTCTAATTTCCAGTTTTTTGCCAATTTAAATAACTTCAATATCATCACCTGACTGAAATGTAAACATTTTTGTTTCTTTTTCTGTTTTTTCCACAGAAGAAGTTAAACACAAGTGGCATGGACAATTCCTTGTCACATCAGGCACTACTAAATTTGTCTGAGGTAAAAAGTTTCATGTTAATTTTGTAGTCCACTCGGGTATATTCTAGTCACTAAATGTAACTTACATAGTGTGTATTATGTTTGAGTGTATGTATGTAATATAATACTGTATATTTTATTCTTCCAAATAGAAATTGACCACGTTGAAGCAAGAGAATACATCTCTGAAAAAAAAGTTGGACTCCTATATGGATTTAACTCCGGTAAGAAACTTATTTCAGTTAACCTAGCTTCTATTTTGGAAAAAATTCTACTATTAAGCATTTTCTTTGTGAGCTGCATATTAGGAAAGTTTGTAATTTGTGGATGCCAACTTCTTTTTGATATGTGCAGTTTCATCTGTATTAAGAACAAGAAGTCATAATAACTAATATTTTGATTAACAAGAGAATCTTAATTCCATTTTTGTTTATTTCAAGGATTATAATCTTTTAAAGTTCTATCTTTATTAGATCCTCGTCAGCAAACAACCCTTATTATTAATTTTAGTGAAATGTCAGCACTTATACAAAACAATAAAGTAAAAGTCTGATTTATTATTCAACGAAAGTTTTTTTTTTTAAATCTTTTTCAACAAGTTTGCCATGTTAGTTTTGCAGCTAGAGCATCACAGCTAAAATTGCCAGCTGAAGCCAAAAGCCTGCTAGCTTTTAAACCAAAAGCAGAAGAAGCTCTGTAGCATTTCAAAGAATTTCCATATCATATTGAGAAAAAAAACTGTTTATATAAAATAAACTTGTATTAAGAGAAGGAGCTCATTAGAATGACTATAACTTATTTAATGTAATAATCCTAACAATATGCAAGATACTGTATGTATAGTGGAAACTTTTATGCATTAGTGCATATTGAGTTAAAGTATTCAAACAGTACTTATGTCGCCATAATGTTTTCTTTGAGCTGAAGTTGATGTCATTTGTGGTTCAGTTACGCATGCTTCTGAGAACATATAAGCACCAAGAGTGTTTTTTAATTCCTCATCTGCCAAGCTGTACATTGAGGATGAACAGCATTCTTGAAGTGCCTTACTGTATGTGACCTTCAAAGAGAAGGACAATGACTGCTGTCTGTTACACTTATAATACATAATTTTCATTCATCTTTGAATAGTGATGTATTTGCTGCAATTAAAAATTGTTTAAAAGGCATGATTTAACTACATTTGCCTCATTTATTTGAAATAATGTAATATTGAATATATACATGCTTATAATAATAAAAAAACTTAAGATAAGTTGAGGCAAACTACTAAAATAGGTGAGAAATTCTTGTATTTTGTCATTTTCTGTACTTAATAGTTTAAAGTATGAATAAAGATTATTTTGCATTATAACAATGGCATTACCAAATAAACTTTATCTGTATTTTATTGTACTTTAATTAGGCTGTTGATTCTTGATTTTGTATTTTAAAGTTGTTTTTTGGGCCTTTCAATAATAGTAAGAAAAATTAAAGTTACATTATTTAATAGATACCAAAGTCTTGCTATACAACTGTCATTTTTATGTATATACATTAAACTTAATGAATTTACTAAAATTGAAATGGTGAAATATGACACATACTGTAATACATTACCTATAGAAAGAATTCTCCCCATGAAAGTTCTCACATTTTCTTGTTACACAACATTGAAATCAGGGGATTTAGTTAGTTGATACATATCAACAGATTTTTTAAATGTTTAAGTGAAAACAGATCTCTGAAATTTGGTCTAAACTAATCTATTCTCTCTATATCTAATATATATATATATATATATATATATATATATATATATATATATATATATATATATAGTGGAACCTCGCTTTGCGAGTAACTTGGTTTACAAGTGTTTTCAAGACGAACTAAAATTTTTAATAAGTTTTGACTTGACAAACGAGCGAGGTCTTGCAATATGAGTAGTATGTATACGCTTTGTCTGCTGAGCGTCATGTGATCACAACTGAGCTGAAGGTTCTTCTCTCTCTCTCTCTCTCTCTCTCGCTGCGGGATTGTGGGCAATCGTCTCCTATTCTCCATATGAGTCCGCGTGCCTCACTCATATAGTCAACATTCGTACGAGTGTTTACTACAGCATTGTGACTGTGTGTGCGTGTGTGCTGTGACGTGCGAGTCCCCGTCTTGCACCCCAAAACATGAAGCTGAGTCTCAGTACTTTAGCAACACCAGCTTTATTCAGCTTGAAACAGCAACAGTGCAGTTATTTATTGTAGCAGGATCTGCCACTCTCATATACACAGACACGGCAGTCAGGCAGGGTCGTGGCCAAGTAGTATTGTGCCCTGCGCATTTGTAATGTTCCTTGCATCACCCATCGACATCAGGCGCTTATAGCATGTCCACGATCTTTTCGGATTCGCTTTTACGGCAAACTGCTACAGCACTGGGAGACTGCAATTGCTTTGTGACGCTCTTCCGCATGTCGTTCCATTGGGTGGAATCCCACAAGAGTTTAGAAACTCTCTCACACCAGCCATGATTCTTTTCAAAGGTAAAGTGCAGGTTAATTTGTTTTATGTATTTTTACTTTATATTTTGTATTAATCATTTTTATATGAATCGTTTCACAACCCAAAACTAATCATCTGAGTTTCCATTATTTGTTATGGGGAAATTCACTTTGATATACGAGTGCTTTGGACTGAGAGCATGTTTCCGGAACAAATTATGCTCGCAAACTGAGGTTCCACTGTATGTGTATGTGTGTGTGTATATTTTATATATAGGCAGCCCCAGACTGTAGGTTTGTACTTAAGTTGAATTTGTATGTAAGTCGGAACAGGTACATTACTTTAATAAATGTTATTGTTGACCGACTGTAACCAAGTGCTCTGCCAATGAATGATGGAGTTTCGCCTCTTTCTGACCTTTTTATTATTTCTACTTTCAATGGTGATGGTTTTTCTCTTCTTTACTGTAGCACCAGCAGTTGCATCAGATTTGTGTTTCAGAGACATTCTTGAAGGGTGAAGACAAAAGGTTAAGATGAGCTCTTCTGTACAGCACTGTACACGCTATCACAGCAGATTAGGCACCAGTCGCCAACACGTCTGATGTATAGGGTGGTCCAGATCTAATTATGCAATTTTCATTACGCTATAACTTGTTCAGTTTATTACATAGAAAATCACCTGAAAAATCCTGGACCATCAAAAAGTGTGCGAACTAACGACATGAAGAATCATCTTCTCGTCGAACTGGAATCGTCCCCGCATAAATCAAAGTCATCCAGATGATCTGGATCTGCAAAATTAGATCTGGACCACCCTGTACTGACAAGAGACCACTTCCTGCTATGTGCGTAACAGTACAAGCAAGCTTGCTTTTGAGAATGAATGGGGGCAGCGAGGGGCGGTTCATCACCAGCCCACATCAGTCACCTCCCCTACAGTATGCTGCCTGCAGTGTCCGCTGCACCACTGCCCCCATTCAACACGCAGCCATCTGCGGCACACTACAATGCTGCCTTCCCGTTCACCCTCAATGGCCTCCGTTCAGCCACAACAGGGTCACCACTTGCAGCATTACCAGCTCCACACCTAGAACAAACGGAGCAGCCGTGTGTGGTGGGCAGGCAGTGAAACCGCTTGCTGCCGGGAGCCGCCCGACGGACACTACGCTGCGCGAGCCGCGAAATCGACCCTCTCCAGCCTCCGTCCAGCCACCGCTTGCAGCGTCCCCAGGCCGAAGATGACAGAGCGGCAGTTACTGAGGCGCATGTGTCGCAGCTGCGGCCCCGTTTGTATGTTGTAGGTCGGATGTCCGTAACCTGGGGACTACCTGAATGTATGTATGTATGTGTAAGGACTCTTTTGTGACGCTTTAAATTGGGCTTCTTTTAAAACCTACATATATATGTTTGATAAATTCTGAAAAGAAAGACTCCAAACTTTAATGTGATGTTGTTAGATTTTTCAGATTCTTAAATTCCGTTTTTAAATTATGAAGTAAAACAATATCAAGAACTCGTGTCTCGTGAGACGAGACTTTGCGCCAACAGATTTAACCATGCCCGGGGCCGGAAATAAAAACGAAGAGTAGATGACAAAGACCACTGCTGTACAGGCTTTTAAATGTTCGAAGTGCTGCGGAATGGCAGCAGCAAGAAGCCAGCAGCTGATCGAGCAAAGAGGAGGTAAAAAAAAAAAAAAAAAACGTATTTGTTTCCCATTGTATCACTGTTTGAAGAGGGTGTTTCAGAGGAGCGACCGCGTCTCCTTGGGGTGCGTTCAGCCCCCCTCTTCACAACACGAGTGGCAGGGACACGAAGTGGCTGGCGTGTAGCGCGGGCCATGGGGGTTGGCAAGCGAAGTGAGCAGGGGTAAGCCCCATAATTACAAGAATAAAACACAAAATAATTGATTTACGCAAGTTTTCACCCTCCTTACTATGACACACCTAAATATAGACTTGTGAGGCCAATTGGTTTTATTAGATTAAATTAAATAACTTTATTAATCCCATGTGGAAATTCAGAGATTTCAACATCATATTATTAGTTAAATTGCAGTCAAAGGGTTTCATTTGATTGTAGTCTAAATGCATCTGTACCTGGAAGGTTCCACTTGTAGTTAGTCAGTATTGGACTAACCGTGAAAAGGTGATTGAAAAGCACAAGTCAGGGGATGGATACAAGAAAATATCTGAATCACTTAATATCTCTTATAGTCCAGTTTAATTGATCATTAGGAAATGGAAAGAGTGTGAGAGGTCAGGTTTGGAAGCATGCACCAGTACAGTGCATTGCCATATCCACCACACAATGAAACAATTCGGGATCCTGGTTGGCAACCCACCAGGCAGACGCACTGTCCAGTCCCACCACCTGGAAATAACTGTATATCTGCTGCAGCCAGATATTAGGTGGGTGTCCCTTTGGCCTGGTCCATCCACCCGGGTCCTCAACAATGAGGATCCTGTGAGCCTGATCACCGTTGGGGAATCATGCCACATGGCCGTAGTGGCGTAACTGACTCTTCCTCACAATGCAGGTAATGTGCCTCATTGGGGACTCCACGATCAACCGCTTGTTCCTCACAAAGGCAGACCAGCGGTGCCCAAAGATTTTCCGAAGATACATAGTACCAAAAGAGTCCAGTGTTCGTCTCAGGCCACTGGATAGGGTCCATATCTCACAACCATATAGCAAAACAGGACTCTAAAGACCTGGACCTTTGTCCCTTTCCCAAAGAATTCAGGAGCGACACACACCCTTTTCCAGGATCCCAATCCGTCTAATGACTTCATAGGAAGAGTCACCAGAGACATGAATGTAAACCTCTCAAAAAGGTTTGCATTCTCCCCACAGATGGACACACTGCTGATGGCAGTGCTCAAGAGGTCATTAAAGGCCTGGATCTTGTTTTTTATCCAGGATACTTGCAAGGCCGGACACTCAAACAGCTCATTCACTCTCTCGAGACCCCCATTCAGAGCCTCCTTTGACTACTCAAATATTATAGCATCGTCGGCAAAGTCAAAATCAGTTAATTTTTCTGCACCAACAGATGCCCCACAGCTGCTGGACCCCACAAACCTATCCAAAACCCAGTCCATGCAAGCACTGAGCAGTGTAGGAGCAAGAACACACCCCTGACAAACCCCAGAATCAATTGGGGGAAAAAATGCAGAGGTTCTGCCTCCAATCTGCACAGTACCGGTGTACAGGCCAGCATGATATCCAGCAACTTTGGGGGGATCCCACAAAGTCTCAGGATGTCCCTCAGGGCAGCTCAATCAAGTGAGGTGAACACTTTACAAAAATCAAAAAAGGCTGCAAAGAAACTCTGCTGATATTCACTTTTGCGCTCCATGAGAACCCTTAGTGCTAGGATGCAGTTGATGGTAGTAGACTTCTAAGGCGTAAAACTAGACTGCTCCATTTGCATGTAGGTGAGCAAGTGATCACAGATCCTATTGAGGGTGACCCTAGCAAAGATCTTACCCGGCACTGACAGCAGTGTTATTGCCGCAATCCAGGCATTCACCCTTTCCTTTCCAGATAGGGAAGACATGTCCCTTTTTCCAGTCAGTTGGGATGATGCCCATCTCCCAAATTCAGGTGAATATTGCTTGGATTGAAAGGAGGACAGAATTACCATCAGCCTGGAGAAGTTCACCCCGGATACCACAGATCCCCTGCAGCCTTCCCTAAAGAGTATGACACAGCTGTGAATCAGCCTAGAGCAGACTGTCCACAATAACTGAGTGGTTGTGTTAGAGAAAGATCAGAGAGGGAGGCCACAAAGAGACCTATTACAATTCTGAAGCAGTTGCAAGCTACAGTGGCTGTGCAAACTATAAATGTTGCCGGGTGCTTCACCATTTACAGGTTTATGAGAGAATGGCAAAGAGAAAGCCAATGTTAGAAAAAATGCACAAAACATCTATGCACATAACAAATAGGTTAGAATTTGCCAGAAGGTATGTTAGAGACTCTGTTGTTGGTTGGAAGAAGGTCCTATAGTCTGGTAAGAGAGAGAACTTTGGCTTTTGGCAATCAAATTAAATTCTACATTTGACATAAGCCAAATACTGCATATTATCATATATGCATCATCCCCATCTTGAAGCATGGTGGTGCAGCATCATTGTGTTACTGTTAATGTCCAGAAATGGACGAGTCAAAGTCTAGATCTCAATTCGGTTGAGAATTTTTGACTGGACTAGGCTGGAAAAAGGCTGTTCACTCACAATCCCAGTGCAAGCTGACAGGGCTGGAGTACCATTGCAAAGAATAGAGGACAATTAGTGTTGAGATGCCAAAAGCTGATTGAGAGACCTTTCCACACCAACTCAAGGCTGTAATGGCACCCAAAGATGCATCAACTAGATACTGACTTAAAGATGTGGAAGACTTGCGTGACCAATTATTTAGAATTTTATAATTAATGTCTAAGTGATATAAATTAAACAGTTTTTCTTTCTTATGATCAGTATTAGAAAATTCAAATTAAATGCACTGTGATACAGTGTTGTATAACAATAAATTGTGAAAACTTCCAAAGGAGTGAATACTTTATTCTATAGACACTGTGTTTAGGTTTTGTCATTAAAATCGGCCATGTTTATTCTTTTGCTTTTTTGGGTGTGTATTGCCAGTTTGTTTGGTAAAAGTAACATTTTAGTGTAATATGTTGTCATCTGATTTGCTTTCTGCATTTTTCAGTAATGTTGGTGTCTATTACACTAATTGAACTGAGTGTTGGTTGTTGTAAGCAATTTGCCTTCCCAGTCTCGAAACAGGCATGCTTGCATATATGTCTTCCCAGTACATCAGTTCTGCCTTGGTTCAAATGAAACGTTTTCTAGTAGTACACATCCAGTCTATTTCAGAAGGCAAATTAATGCCATTGTCTTAAAACCAGATTTCAGCCAAAACTTCAACCTAAAACAGATCTATTATGTACTGTATTCAGTTTAATGAAAATTAGACCTCCTTGCCTCTTCCGCTTTAAGCTTTTATCTGTAATTGATTATAAATTTGTAGTGATGGGTGTGTGTGTCAAGGAGGGAGCACTAGGTTCAGGGTGGACCAGGTTCAATCTTGGGAGCTGCATTGTGGAAGGATGGTCTGCTTACAGTACCGTTCAATCACAATGGCAACAAAATAACCACAACAACATAAATGAATCACACACTTGGCCTCTGCCAGGAGAGACAAGAGATAACTGCAGCATTTAGCTGAGGTGTTTGCAGTTCTTCTCTAGGTGATGTCTTAGCCAGCTGACTTTCAATGGGTGGAAGGCTGCAGAGGGTCATAATTCAAAAGTCTCAGGGTTGAAAAGTTCAGTGATTGTGGTGTTCTAACATGTCTATGGTTTATTAGTTATGCATTCCCAAATGCTAGGGTTTGGCAATACATTTCATAACTTTAAGTAATACTGTTTTGGCACAATTAGACACTCTGTGTTTAACTAGGAGTTTCGGCCCAAACCTCCCATACTATGAAGGACCTTAACAGCATTTCTCATGGCAGATCCCAAAAAATATTTTCTCACAGTGTAATGATGAAACCCTAAGCAAAAATGTATACTGTAATTAAAAGGAAACTTAAGCAATGTAGCAAAATGATAATAAGCACAAAAGGCACATGAAAGAATGACATCTCTTCAGCAGCTTACACAGTATTAATTCATTGCTTATTGAATACATGGACCACAGTGACAAACTGAAAAATTGAGCTTCATGGCCGCATACATGGTGCATTTTTGTTAAGTCCTAATACTCTAAAATGTGTTTTGCCCAAAATTTGGACAGATTGTTACTATTCATGTTTTGATTTTAGAATCCTTCGCTTGCACAAGTGAAAATTGAAGAGGCAAAGAGAGAATTGGTATGTATTTGCTCTCCCCATTTTTACATTATAGAATGTTTAAGGAGTACTGAATATATTTGTCTAAAAATCTAATTGTTTTGTGTTTTTCTGTTTAAGGCTTCAATTGATGCTGATCTTACAATGAAGGTGGATATGATGGAAATGTTTTTACCTGAGCAGCACAAGAGGAGCATGTTTTAAAGATTTTTATTAGACATCTAAATTTAGTGACTTTATAAATAAGGTCAGATGAGAAGCCATTACAGTCGCTCAAAAGTCAGTAGTAACAAATATTTTGATTTAATATTTATAATTCATTGTAAGAATATGTATGTTGTATATTCTGGTTCATATAATACAGTACTTCATTTTTAATTTTGTCCATAGTCATTTGAAGATGCTGTTTATTGGGCTGGGTATTAAATATCAGATACAAATTTCATTTTTTTCCCCAAGTTTATTTCATTATACCTCAAAATCTTTGTAATGTCATCTCCATATTGCACTGTTTTATAATTGGCCCAATAAGCATCTTCATTAGTTTCACATGTTTGCACTCTTTCACCATTAAAATACGTAATTTGGCCAATCAAGGGGTTCATCATTAGTTGACAAGCTTAAAGCTCCTCAATCCCAAATACTTTTATGTTTTGTTAATTGGAAACTGGCATCATAGTGCTAGTAGTGTAACTGAAGAAAATATAAAACTGGTTTGGGACCACCATTAAATATATAAAAAAAGAAGGAAATATTAATTTCAAATTATGGATCATTATTAAAGTCCCTTAGATGGATATATTGACAGTAATATGTGTGATTATGTATGGACTTTAATAAACAAAATTGAGAACTTAAGTTGGAATATTCCATAAATTAATAAATTACAGTAACATATTTCTACTGCATCTTCACTCCTATAAGTACACTTCAAAATATTGTTTTTGTGATAGATAGCATTAGGCACTTGCTTTGAAATTTTCAATTTTTTGACGATAAGAGTGAAATGCTCTTAAAAATAAAACTAGCTGAGTGATTAATATTTTGAAGAATGAAAAAAAACTTTATCAGAAAGATGGCCATTTTGAACATTTGACATGGCAGCAACACTCTTTTTAATACACTGAATGATTGTTTTTTCTTCCATACATTACTGCAGGATTGATATATGCAAATACTCCACTAAAAGTGCTCACATCTTTGAAAGATGCCTTATTGTAACAATGTTGTGGCATGTTGTCAACAGATAATTTTGTTTATTGGAATTACATGAATTTAGAGATCGTATTCTGCAGTTTATGGGCACATCTCATACGTAATGGGTTCAACATGAACATATGCTATGTGGTAACATGCTTGAGTTCTTACTGTGTATTTCTTTTGTTTCCTTATTAGTGAAGCAAAAAAAATTGAGGTATGCAAGCTACATTTGATATGTTGGCAAAAATATAAAATAATCAAGTGTCATATATGCTTAATTTTTAATTGTACAGTATATGCTATGTTATTTTGCACTGTCAGTATTAGAATTATTTTTAGCTTTGGAGGTTTTAATAACTAATGAAATTCTGAATTAAATTAAAATTAGTAATACCATGTATGTTGTAGCACTAAAATTATGAATTTGTTACATGTATTCATTCAGTGAATTTATTCATGCATGTTTAAACCATTGTTTTCTGAATTCTTATAAGAAATTGACTTAACATTTTCAAGTCTGTAGAATGTCCGTGTCTTTTAGTTTTATTGAAAAAAATAAATTAATAAATGCTATTCTTGGATAATTACCTAACAGTGTTGTTCATACTGTTTCTGTTTTCATTTTGAAACCGTTAGTCAAAAATGATAATGCCTAATAATGTGACCCTTTCTTCTCTTTGACATTCAGAATCCTGTTGCTTTGACTGCACAGGAATCTATTTTCTCCTTTCTCTTTAGATTTCAATTAATCGCTTAGTAAAATTTAAAATTCTTTTTTTTTTCTTTTTTTCTTACTAACCAAAAGCTGCCTAATCATGAATCTCATAACAAGGGAGCCAACAGCTAGTCAGCTAAGTGGTACTATTTACAGTACATGCGTGTGTATATATTTATCATTTACATTTGTATGTATAATCATCAATAAGTTGCTTCTTTTCATAAGATACTGTGAAAACAAAGGAAAAAAAACTAAATGGTTCTAATCCTACTTGGTCGTTTGTGTTGAATTTCCCAAAAAATTTGAATAAAAGTTGGATGGAATTTCTGACATAGTAGAACGAAAAAAACTTCAAAGAGATTAACCATTTAAATGTCATGTTTGCGTGGTGGATTCTAATTAAGAATTTACTTGAAAAGCTGCAGCCACAGCAACTTTGTAAGAATGGAGTTGCCCATCCCAATGCATAGGAAGGGTCAATAAATTTTCAAATTAAATGTTATCTCCTCATTGTTTAGATTAATTAAAGATTTTACAGTTAAATTTGAACTCCTGAATAGTTTCATGTGTCTGCTTTAATTTGTGAGCATACATGCACACATATACAGTATACATTCATACAGTACGTTCAGAAAGTATTCAGACCACTTCACTTTCTGTATACTTTGTGTTGTAGATTTAATTTTAAATGGATAAATTTCCATTTTTACTCGTCCATCTATGCTCAGTAACCCATAATAACAAACTGAACACGTTTTTAGAAATGTTTACAGATTTATTACAAGTTAAAACTGAAATCTGTCACTCATATAAGTATTCAGATCCTTAATTCAGTACTTTATAGAAGCCCCTTATGCAGCCATTACAGCTTCGAGTCTTCTTGGGTAAGTCTCTACAAGCTTTGTACCCTGCAGTTTGTTTCATTCTTCCTGGCAGATCCTCTCAAGATCCATTAAATTGGTTGAGAAGAGTCTGTAAACTGTCACCTTCAGGTCTCTCCACAGTTGATCTTTGGTGAACAAGTTTGGGCTTTGGCTGGATCACTCAAGGACAATCACAGACTTGTCCCAAAGCCACGCCAGCATTGTCTTGGCTATATAGTTCAGGTCATTGTCATGCTGAAAGTTAAACCTTCACCCGACTCTGGAGCAGGTTTTCTTCAAGAGCCTCTGTGTATTTATCAATTTTAGATAAAATCTACAACACAAGTGTGTTGAAAGTGAAGGGGTCTGAATACTTTCTGAATCCACTGTATTTGGACAAAATAAGTAAATTCTTCAGCACAGATCAAGTTTGGTCATGTAAAGCAACCAATATTCTATATAGTTTAATAGTCTATAAAAGCATTTGATTAGTTAATAAAGGGTCATTTCTTCCTGTACTTTGTGGTTACAGCTGATTGCCACGGGTATAGAGAAGGTTTTGACATTACGTGGCAGTTATTAATGTGTGGTGTTGCATAAAGCCTTCAGATTATATTTTCTTAAACCAGTGTGGAAAGTTGAGAGCTGCATATATCAGAGAAAATACATTTTTAATACTGAATTAAAAGAAATAGTGACTGAAAGCCATACTGTGGCTGTGAATACCGTGCATAATCAACAATTTGGAATATACTGAAAATATAAGAAGCTGATTAAGAAGTGGCAATATTTTAGAATACCTGGCAGATGCTAATGATATATGACACTCATCATAAGGAGAGAGGAAGCCTTTAGAAAGGCAACGATCAGGCTAACCCTTTAAACATTCAGACAGTTAGAGGGCAGTCAAGGCGATGTTGCCTTTCACTTGTAATTGAAAGGTTGGGGTACAAGGCCACCGGAGGACTTCAAAAGGAGCCATAGCTTGGTGTCCATGTTGTAAAATTATGTCTGAACCTAAAACTTGGAAAGGGATTAAAGCTGCCTTAAGCAGAATATGGCTATTAAGTAAGCTGAGGTAAGGATTCAGCTGGTGAGAGTAAAAGGGCCAGAACAGACAGTTTATTAGTAGAGGAGCTTTGGGGGGTCCTGGGGGATCTTGGAGGTAAAACAGTCAGGGAAACCTGTACAAGTAGACCTGAAAGTGCTCCATATTGTAATGTTTCATTCCTTTTTTTTAATTCCCATTTTGTAGAAAACATTACAGAACATCTTACACTTACATATATGTAAGTTTGTTACAGAACAGCAGGGCATACAATAAACAATATTTTATATACCGTAATATTCAGTTTCAACACCAACACCCTCCTCAACCCATCTAGAGAGCTATGAAATAGGACTAATCATTGTGTTGTTCTGACTCAAAGGGTTGACAGAGAATCAGCATGCTGACTTAAGGGCAACATTAATAAATTCTTGCTAAATTTTAAAGAAGCTTTGAATAGTTCTTCAAATGTTTTTATTTATTTTTTCCCATTTTCAGTAGGACACCTTTTCCCCCAAAGCATCAAGTGTAAGATATCAGAATAGATTTTTCATTATGCAGTACTATAATGACTGGTGATACTCTGGACACTGTTAGAAGTGGATTTGGAGTACAGTATTAGTGCATTCAGTATTGTCTGACAAGAAAGCAAAAGATTTATTAACCTTCACTGTAAATAATTTATCATTCCACTTGGTGCATATGTGCTAGCCATGATTAATTTAGCTCCATTCATTTTCCCAACCATTATAGTGTAGCAGCACTCTAAATCAGAGATTAGCTCAGTAGTTACAAGTGAGGTTGCTTATTAATCAATATTCCAACTCTTCTAGTATTCTTTTAATAGCTTAAATTGAATAACTGACCTACCCTAGATTGATGTTTTATGTTTAAATGGGTCAACTGCTGGAAGAATTCATGATTGAGACATTTAACATTCCATCTTACAAAACTGCATGATTTACCCATGTAATCAAGTCTTTAGTGCGATATGATGGTATCATTGTAATAAGGAGGCTGAGGTTCATGTCCAGGGTCCTTCCTCAATGGAGTTTATTTTCCCAGTGTTTATGTGGATTTTCTCAAATGGCCTTTGTGTGTGTGTGTGTATATATATATATATATATAATATATAATAAACTACTCAAAATTAAAGGAACACTTTGAAAAGACATCAGATCTCAATGGGAAAAAAATCATGCTAGATATCTATACTGCTATGGACTGGGGAATGTGTTAGGAACAAAAGGATGCCACATTGTTTGATGGAAATGAAAATTATCAACCTACAGAGCGCTGAATTCAAAGACACCCTAAAAATCAAAGTGAAACAATTATGCAGCAGGCTAGTCCATTTTGCTGAAATTTCATTGCAGCAACTATGGACCCCATGTGCTTGTATGCATGCCTGACAATGTCAGTGGGGGGCGGGCATGCTCCTAATGAGACAACAGATGATGTCCTGGGGGATCTCCTCCCAGATCTGGACCAGGGCATCACTGAGCTCCTGGACAGTCTGAGGTGCAACCTGGCGGCGTCGGATTGACCGAAACATAATGTCCCAGAGGTGTTCTATTGGATTTAGGTCAGGCGAGCGTGGGATCCAGTCAATGGTATCCATTTCTTCATCTTCCAGGAACTGCCTGCATACTCTCGCCACATGAGGCCAGGCATTGTCGTGCACCACAAGGTACCCAGGAGCCACTGCACCAGCATAGGGTCTGACAATGGGTCCAAGGATTTCATCCCGATACCTAATGGCAGTCAAGGTGCTGTTGTCTAGCCTGTAGAGGTCTGTGTGTCCCTCCATGGATATGCCTTCCCAGACTATCACTAACCCACCACCAAACTGGTCATGCTGAATGATGTTACAGGCAGCATAACATTCTCCATGGCTTCTCCAGACCCTTTCAGGCCTGTCACATGTACTCAGTGTGAACCTGCTCTCATCTGTGAAAAGCACAGGGTGCCAGTGGTGGACCTGCCAATTTTGGTATTCTATGGCAAATGCCAATCGAGCTCCACGGTGCTGGGCAGTGAGCACAGGGCCCACTAGAGGACATCGGGCCCTCAGGCCACCCTCATGAAGTCTGTTTCTGATTGTTTGGTCAGAGACATTCACACCAGTGGCCTGCTGGAGGTCATTTTGTAGGGCTCTGGCAGTGCTCATCCTGTTCCTCCTTGCCCAAAGGAGCAGATACCGGTCCTGCTGATAGATTAAGGACCTTCTCGGCCCTGTCCAGCTCTCTTAGAGTAACTGCCTGTCTCCTGGAATCTCCTCTCTGCCCTTGAGATTGTGCTGGGAGACACAGCAAACCTTCTGGCAATGGCACATATTGATGCACCATCCTGGAGAAGTTGGACTACCTGTGCAACCTCTGTTGAGTCCAGGTATCGCCTCATGCTACCAGTAGTGATACTGACCGTAACCAAATGCAAAATGAGTGAAAAAACAGTCAGAAAAGACGAGGAAGGAAAAATGTCAGTGGCCTCCATCTGTTAAACCAGGTTGTGGACAATGTCAGGCCTGGAGGGCTGCAGTATGTGCAGGTTTTTGTTCCAACCCAGTTTCTTAATGAGATGTCAATTATTGCTGATGGAGCACTTCTTGCTTAAGTGGCATTTTGATGCTTCATTTTAGTGGTCTTGCTTGTTAAGGTTCCCCGCCCTCCAGGACTGACATTGCCCACCCCTGTGTTAAACCATTTCTGTTTTGGGGGTCATCTCATTGTTGCCCCTCTAGTGCACCTGTTGTTAATTTCATTAACACCAAAGCAGCTGAAACTGATTAACAACTCCCTCTGCTACTTAACTGACCAGATCAATAGCCCAGAAGTTTCACTGACTTGATGCTCTGAGTCAGAAGTGTTCCTTTAATTTTTTTGAGCAGTATTATATATATATATATATATATATATATATATATATATATATACACACATCACCTTCCTGGACATCTACATTGAAAGAAATAATGACGCCACTCTGACCACAAGCATTTACCGTAAGGAATGCTATGCAGACAAGATATTACACTTCGCCAGCAACCACCAAGTATCTCATAAACGGAGCTGTGTTAAAATTCTATTCAGAAGAGTCCACACCCATTGTAATACAAAGGAGACAAAAATGAATGAGAGACGCTATCTCTTCTGTCTTTTCACTTCAAACGGATACTCAAAAACATTAATTAATCGAAGCTTATACAGAAGACACCAAAAAACTCTGCAAACAATCGACCTGAACCAGAACCCCCACCCCACCTGGCACTCACTCCCTTATCACCACAAGGTGTCTGAAGGTACAGCACGCATCCTGGCCAAGTCAGGTGTCAGAATAGCACACAAACCCACGAACAATCTGCGCACGGTCCTGTTTAATGCTAAAAACAAGAAATCGACAGCAGAAACACGAAACACAGTTTATGGCATTCCATGCAGTTCATGCCCAGCGGTATACATAGGACAAACTTCAAAAAGAATCGCAACACGTATACAGGAACATCGCAACGCCGTCAGAAGAAAGGACTCGTGATCACTGATCTATACGCATACTAAATCAACAGGACATACATTTAACTGAGACAATGTACAGGAAGATTTAAGGCCAGTACCAAAAGTGCCAGAGAGCTGGCTGAATCTTGGCTATCAAATGAGAATGCCATCAACAGACATTTGGACATAAATCCAGCATATGTAAACTTAAGAAGAACATGTTCATAATAAATAAAACTTTACAACCAATACCCCCCCCCCCTTGTAATTTTTTGTTATATATTGCCTTTGCTTCTTGTAAGTCTAAGCATTATCCTCTGATGAAGGCCCCTTGTATATCTCCAGCTGCAAATATGCAAACCGTACCACAGACCTTCTCTTCCTTATATATATATATATATATATATATATGGTTGAAATAGTTTACTGTCAAATAAATGCAAAGAGTATGCGACACGTGTTTCGCCCTCATTATGGGCTCATCAGGCGTACACACTCCACTGCACTCCCTCGACGGTTCGATTCCCGAGAGGGAGTGCAGTGGAGTGTGTACGCCTGATGAGCCCATAATGAGGGTGAAACATGTGTCGCGTACTCTTTGCATTTATTTGACAGTAAACTATTTCAACCATTCTATGATCTGCTCCTCACAAACTGAGGGCACCGTGGCGGATGTTAGCAGATTGCTGGCCAACCACAAGCGTTACCTGGTAGGTAACCACCCATACAATCAGATTGTGACACAGACTACGAATGCCGTGAATATATATATATATATATATATATATATATATATATATATATATATATATAATACACACAGTATGCAGGTATGTGTTTCTGTCTGTTTTCAACCAGTGGTGGACTGGTGTTCTGTCCAGGCATTGTTCCTCCCTTGTTCCTTGTGCTTGCTGGGAAAGGCTCCAGCTCCACTTGAAAGTATGTTTCCTCTGACATGCTGCTGAGAAGGGCATACGAGAAGTATGTAAGTTCACAAGGACCAGTCTGAAATTTCACTATTCATCAACTACAATTTCAGGTTCAAATACTGTTACATTTTAGAATTAGGTAAGAAAACATTACAATATTATTAAAATATTAAATGCTACCAATTATCACTACACATTAGTTACATGCGTGGACACTTATACTTGAAAACATTGAGGATGTCTGTTAAGTTATTGGCTATAAGTGTACCACAAACCATCGAACCCCTCCAAAAACAGCCTAGCAATCATTAAAATAAGATTAAGACTACGGTAAAAGATATCAATAATGATATTAAACAAGGAAGCAGAAATCGTGAATTATTATCAGTAATAAATTATATATACATTTACGTGAAATATAACGTACAGACAGGAACGAAGAAGATTAAAAGAACTGATTAAGTAAAATCGAGATGAAAAGTATAATACATACTCACCATCTAATCGTTCAATGTAACTAACTACCCAATACATTCACGTCACTTAATGTAATTACTAAATTCTCTGCAGCAATTAATTGTTCGGGGAGGTCATCGACTTCGTTTTCTAGAGCAGCATCTTTTCTTTCTTCTTCAGTTGACCTGAGGGGAATCTTAACATGCACTCAATATCATTGAGCAGGGCACTGATCACCATCATTTAAATACCTTCGTTGTCTTTCATCAGTCCTAAAGTATAGTTAAGGTTTCCACGTCCTTCATATCCACCCCTAGACCGAAACTTTTATTCCTCAGATTTTTCCATTCACAGGCATCCTCTACACTGCTTCATTTAGGCAGCACCAGAAGTGTGCTGGAGATGGAGAAGCCATCGGCAGCCGGACCGGACGAACGATGCGCTCATGATGCCGGCAAAGTAGTCGGATCTTTTCGGCTTCTCGAGTCTCCGCAGCATTTTATTTCTCGAACTCCGCCACACCATATGACAGGCCGTAGATTCGCTCTTTTTTGTCTCTGGTTTTTGCTTTTATTGATGTGGTAGAAATTTGACGGAGATATGACATTTACTTGCTTAGCATACGCTTTTACCCAAAGCGACTTACAAAAGAGTGCAACATAATCAAGTAAACATCAGTCTGGGGGAGTGTTGAAAACAAGTGTTTGTAGGACAAGGTTTTTAAAACATGATTATCATATAATGAACAGCTCAAAACAAAAGACAAACTAGCAACGCCTAGGTTACAATGTCGGAATTTGCCTTCCGTTTGCCTGACGGAAGCCTTTGGAATAGGTGATGCCCTGGGTGAGTCAGGTCAGCAATGATCTTTGCAGCGCACTTCCTTACAGGACTTGAATGTGCGGTAAATTGCAGCCTATGATCTTTTCACAGGTTCCGATGATGTGTTATAAATTGGCCTTAGCCTGGAAAGATGCAGCACTGAGCCAGTTATAGGTGAGGTCAGAATGGATTCGATAATGGCTGCATACAATATCAAAAAGCTATGGGGACGCAGTAGGTCACTGGAATGACCTGAATGTGGCATAATAAAAGGAGATCATAGGAGGGTCCAAATGCAATGAGAAGCGCCTTTTACTTCATGTGGACTCTATTGGGTGTCCACCAAGTGGTTGTTAAGCAGCTGTAAGTAATCTTTCACAGCACCGCGAGCCCACTATATCATCTGCTGCCCTCTAGTGGTAATTGAAGTAGCGGACTAACTTCAACTTTTTCCTGCTGTCACAGTTGCTCTCGACGTCTGTTCCTCCAAGGTCAGTCAGTCAGTCTTTATCCAACCCGCTATATCTTAACACAGGGCCACGGGGGTCTGCTGGAGCCAATCCCAGCCAGCACAGGGCGCATGGCAGGAACAAATCTCAGGCAGGGCGCTAGCCCACCACAGGGCCACACACACACACACACACACACACACACCCACCCAGGACAATTTAGAATTGCACCTAACCTGCATGTCTTTGGACTGTGGGAGGAAACCGGAGCACCCGGAGGAAACCCACGCAGACATGGGGAGAACATGCAAATTCCACGTAGGGAGGACCCAGGAAGCGAACCCACGTCTCCTTACTGCAAGGCAGCAGTGCTACCACTGCGCCACCATGCCACCCTTCCTCCAAGGTCCTCCAGAAAAGAGAACCCTCTATTGGAGGGCAAAAATATGAGAGAATCCCCCTTCACATGCCATGACATTTTGTCCTCTTGTAGCCATGTTACAGTTTTGACAAAGGTGCTTGTTTTTGAACATAGATTTATTAACAAAATAATATTTGCTGCTAATGCTATTAAAAGCATAAGGCTAAAATTAACAAGCTATTCAAAATAGCCTGTGTGTGTGTATTTTTTAAATAAAAGTTATGTTAAATAGTGCTCAAATTTCTTAATCATAGCACAAAGCACATTGGCTTTTTTTAGCGATACATAATGACGAGTAATTACCAAAATACAGAATTTGTTACTTCAGAAATTTTTGGTAACAGCAAAAGCTGCTCCATACTCACTCGACTTAAGTATTACTTGTTCAATTATGAATAAAATAATGATGTATTTTTCAAAATAAAAAAAGAAACTACTTTTTAAAAAGAAGAATTAGGCGCTACAGATATTTTTTCAAAACTTAATTACTGAAGATTGTCTTTCCATCAGTGATAGCGACATTTTTCTATGCACAAACAACAGTAAGTCCAGTGGAAAACAAAAAGGAATTTCCGTGGCAGCAATGAGATAATCTGTGGAAGGACAGTCCGCCCTAACACCTGTGCTGATTTAAAAAGTGAGTGGAGCGGTATCTCATACATGAGACTGTCACATCTTTGGCATCATTCTAAAACACAACACATTCTTAATGTCAGTCTGGCATGTCACCTCCTTTTCACTTTTTCTATTGGGTTACTGTGAGCATCCCGTTCCCATTGTAACTTCAGGTTAGTAGCTGCAGTGCACTGTGTAGCTAAGATAAATGCGAGCAGACATTGGAGGCACACTTTAATGCCACGTTACAATGATGCAATCTAATTTAAAGGGAGTCTTTGAGAAAACTGACAGTAGTGTACACTGTATATCACATATTTTAGACACTGATAAAGCAGTGTGCTTTAAAAGGCTAAATTTGATACGCCTGCCGTATCTTGAATTTTAATTATTTGAGCATTTTGCTATTTTATCATTATTTTCAGTCATCTTGTGGTCCCCCAGGATACTTACTGAGGCTCCCTAGTGGACACAGTCTCCCCAGTTGAGAACCACTGCTCTATTACACTGAACAGTAAAGATTTTCCTTACTGAACACTTTTGGGTGTATCTTAAGGATTTAAGCTTGCTGATCACAAAAATTACCTTTATTATCATTATCATGTACCGTTTTATTGCATTCAGCTATTTTTGTGGTTTCCGCTCATATAAGCTCACATATAATGCAGTAAAACAACTACAAATGGAACATCTGTAATGATCAAATATATCTTGCCTCCTCTTGATATAAAACTTGGGCCAAAGAAAAATTATGTGAAAGCAATGAATGAGGAAGGTGAAGAATTTTGATATCTGAAACAGATGTTTGGCATTTCTGTTGGTGCAGAAATCAGACACATCATCAATGACAAGCGGTTGGAAGATCTGTTTGTGGGGCTGGAGGAAATCTCATGGAGGTGTTTTCTTGGCAGCTACAGTGCACCAAACTACATCCAGCTGGTTGACAACATGCTTAAAGCATACAAAACCCTGTTGTGCAACATGTTGCCAATGATTAATTTTCTGCATTCACACTTGGACTACTTATCTTAAGGCAGCGAGGAACATGGTTAAAGGTTTCATCATGACAATGCAATAATAGAAAAACTGTATCAGGGCAAGTAAAATCTATCAATGCTGGCCAGCCATTGTTGGATACAGAAAAGAGAAGCAACAGATCTCAAATAAAAAGGAAAATCAACAGCAGAGCATTTTTACCTCAATTGAACTAATGCTGTGTGTCAGCATCATTAAGGGATTAAACATACTAAATTCAATAAAAGTTAATTCCATGTTTCTCCAAATTCCTAAATAATACAGTCAGTCTTAAATTATATTTGTATTCAGCTTGGAGCTGTCTACCATAATGACCAACATTTTTCAGTAAGCAAAACCTTTGGAAAAAAGTTTGGAGGTGATGTTTTAGCTGAGTAACCTTTATCAGGTGTCCAAAAGCTAAACAGCAGAAATTTTGTTTCTTACCTTCTTTTCCTCGTGGCAATAATCTTTTCTTTTTCCATCGTTAAAGGGAATGTTATGTTACTTTTTCGGAACACTTTCTGCTCTGTCTTGCATCTACTAATTGCTATGTTGAAATCCAGCGTAGTCCACTAGGGAGCTTGTGCTCTAATCTTTTAAACATCTACAGCTTAGTATGGAATACTATTTTTGCCAAAATAAAATAATGTACCAATTATGAAAGAAATAATCATATGAAAAAGTACAGTGATATATATATGAGGGACATTCAAAAAGTTTCTGCACTTTTTTTAACTCTATTTATTAAGAATTTCAAAAATAAATTACATCACTTTTCTACATAGTCACCTTCGTTTGTGATGCAATTTTCTCAGTGTTGTACCAACTTTTTAATGCCCATACTATTCCTCTCGCCCACACAGTTTCCAACGAAAATATAAAAGTGTGGAAACTTTTACAACGTCCCTTGTACATATATGTGTATGTATGTGTGTATATATATATATATATATATATATATATATATAATCCTAAGCCTAAAAGTGCAACGATTTCATGTCATGTTTTTATGTCACGTTTTAAACTAGGCTTATTTTAAAACCTACATATACAGTATATGTTTGGTATCATTCTTTTCAGAACTTTAATGTGATGTTTTTAGATTTTCAGATTCTTATTCCATTTTTAAAATTATAAAATAAAAAATTTCAAAAACTCACATTCCGCAAGGTGAGATTTAACCACACCTGGGGCCAGAAATAAAACACGAAGAATAGATGACAAAGACAGCTGCTGTACAGGCTTTTAAATGTTCAAAGCGCCGCACGAGATGCAGATCACGCAGCACAGCAGCATCAGCAAGCCAGCACCTTATCAAGCAAAGAGGAGGTAAAAAAAAAACTATTTGTTTACCATTGTTTAAGAGTGGGTTTCGAAGGAGCAACCACGTCTCCTCATGGTGCGTTCAGCCCCCCTCTTCACAACACGAGTGGCAGAGATGCGAAGTGGCTGACGACGTAGCGCAGGCCACAGGGGTTGGCGAGCGAAGTGAGCAGGGGGTAACCCCATAGTGTGTGTATATATATATATATATATATATATATATATATATAGTGTGGCACCCGGCGGGGGTTCCTACCCGGACGGGATGCCCAGGAGGACCAGAGGAGGGCTCATGCCTCCTCCAGAACATGAGGGGGCATCCTCCCTGGTTGCTTTGGGGGCCACGGGTACAGAGCTTGGAAGCTCTACCCTGTAGGGGCCCGTGGTCACCGCCAGGGGGCGCCCTGATGCCTTGGGAGCCCTGGACCTCAGTACTTCCGCCACACCCAGAAGTACTGGGGGGAAGAGGATTGTGGACACCCGGAGGACTTCCGGATGTACCGTCAGAGCTTCTGCCACACAGGGGTGTGGCTACGGAGCCCTCAGGATGCACCTGGAGTCCTTCCGGGATGAATAAAAGGGGCCGCCTCCCTCCAGTCAGGGGCAAGAGTTGGGTGGAAGAGGACGAAGTTTGGTGGAGAGGAGTGGAGGCGGACCAGAGACTGTGAAAGGCATTGTGAGTGTGGCCAAGGACTTAAAGGGGTGATTGGTGCTGAGGCACTGGGTTTGTGCACTTCTATTGTATATAATAGTTGTCAATAAGCGTGTGTGGTGAAGAAACATCATGTCTACCTGTCTGTGTCCGGGCTGTTCCCCACAATAGTCAAGGTGTAGTTCCTTTTATGATAATCTAAAATTATCAGTAATTATGAACATGTATTTCTTTCAAAGGTTTGTCGATATTCTGTCCCTGAAATTATCCAAATTACTTGCAAAATTAAATATTAAATAAATAAATAAATGTGGGTAGTAGTTTGTATATAAGACTAAAATGTAGCAAGTCATGTCCTGTAAAATGCCCTTTCTCCCCTTTTAAACCAATGCTTACCAAAAGATCTGTGGAGAATAGGATCACTGGGAAGAAGATGTGTTAAGTGTTGATTAGGTGAACTGTTTTTATTTTTTTTTTAAATAATTCAGCCTTTTGTATATTTTGCTCACCTTACCATTGTATTAGGTGGTTGTGGGGGTTTTTGGGGCAACGATGGCTAAGTTTGCCCTTCCATGCAAACCGGTTCCAAATTACCAGGCACAACCATCTTGAACTGGTCTAAGCTGTCATGGCTATCTCTCCTGTGGCTTTCTTCTGTAAGAAGATGTTGCTAGGTAAGCCATAGCAGCCGACTTCGATGAGGAACAGGATTGCATGCCATCCCTTGACTATAGCTTCATCGCTCAAACCCTGGCACTTGGCCTCCTTGAATTGACGGGAGATGGCTAGCTTATACTCCCAGGGTACTGCTAGTTAGACCACCACAATAGTTTTCGTGCTTCTGGATAGAAGAACCTTGTCTGGTCGGAGTGACGCTACTGCCACATCTTCCTGAAAAAAAAAAGATCCTTCTTAAAGTCAACCTGCATTTCCCAGTCTAAAGCTTGATGCAATATGGAGGGTGGGTTGTTGCCAGCTCTTCTTTGCTTTGGAAACTTATGTCCTCACCTTCAAATATGGATAATCTCAGGAGCTTGTTGTTTGTTGGCTTTGACCTGCTGAAGATCTGTCTATTTAGAAATCTCTGTAATAAATTTGTCATGCCTTCACCTGTACCAGCTTTCTCCCAGTGCTTAAGGGCATCCACTCAAAATATGATTCAGGTTCACAAAGAGTTGCTCCACACTGCTTGCAGGATGGGTCTTCTTTTTTGCCCTATATCTTTAAGATTCTTGGGGCTGGCAAGAGAGTAGCCACAGCACAAAGAAGGAAGGCCAATTTGCTCTGGTCAATGCCCCATAATTCCTTCCAGGATGATTGCTTCCCACTGCATCCACTGCCTCTGGCATGCAAGCTCAACTGCCCTTATGCTCTTATGTCTTCTTCTGCTGCCTCTCTGACCATCTGCCTCACCTGTCCTCTCTTGCCTTTGGCACTGGCCATGCTCCATTTCTTAGTGTTATAATTACCAAGTGGCATACCTTACTTTAATTACCTTGTCTGAATGTCTCATCCTCTGACAGAAAAACTGTGTGCTAACTTCTCTTGCCTTGGTGGCTTTGAATTCTTCCACCACTGATGAAACATGAGCTTAGAAGTCTTGCTGTACAGGTTGACCAAACTGAAAGTTGAGGGAACACCCAGCCATTTCTGCACAGTCTTTCCATTGCTTCCACTTAAGTTGTAACGGCCGACCCTTTTTACCCAGCCGGCAGCTACACCTCCAAGACCAGTGGCCTGGATAATTTACTGAGAAATAATCTACTATCAAGCCGTACTTCTTACCATTTGAACTTTTCCCCACAATCGACGGTGAAAAATATAAGCACACAAACAGGATGTAAAATTAAACAGATTATATGTATTAAATGAAATATAAAAATAGAAACATAAATATCCCTCCACCCCAGCAATAACAAGACACCACCAACCATATATAAATATATACAACAAAAACCCTCCCTTGTCCCTGTAACAAATAAACACACAACACGAATAATGACAATGAAAGACAAACTGAAAATGAATGAGTACTTGAGTCCGGTAAAAAAGAAAAATGTCCTGAAAGCGGATGACTGAATTAGTGATAGAGTTGTTTGATTCTCCCCGGAAAAAAATGGAACAGCCTCACCGTGAATCCTCGTGTATGTGGTGGATGATTAAGTCCTACCCCGGGGTATCTCGTGGTGAGGTCCTTGAAATAAATCCGGCAGATGGAAAACAAACTGGATGGATAAGCGCAATATGGACAACAGGTACAGGTTGCTCGTGGTCGTAATGTTGAAACAAAATCTCCTTCTCTCCTCTCTCTTTCCTTCTCCTCCTGATGGCTTATATAGTCCTGTGACGGCTGGGATTGATTGATTGAAAACAGGTGTTTTTCCAGGTTGGCGGCTGTGGTCTCCTTCCATCATCGGGGACGGCATAAACTGATGCACAAACAGTAAACGGGACAATGAAACGAGACACACTCAGTACTGACATTTAACACTATGTGGCCCCGCTACAAAGTCATGGAGAAGTTATACAGCAAAAGTGGCCATTGAAGTCTGGGTTCGATGCCATACTGGAAGCACCACAACACATATATATATGGTAGTATTTATTTTTGGTTATGAACAACAAATTTGCTGATTTGTGATTAATAAATTGCTTTTGATATCAACTGTATGAGATGATTAGAATAATTTTGAGTAGAACAGGCCATTCATTGCAACAAGCTCACCAATCCAGTTTTCCCCAAAATAACTTTGTCAAGTTTTAAAGGTCTCCAAATAGATACGTAATGTTATTGTATGCTACCTGTCAAAGATAGGAAATAGAGTAAATGTAAAAAATATTTGATATGTCTTGCCATATGTGTACCTTTAGCATTCCTTGTACTCCTTTCCTCAGTATTCTTGTGTGTCTGAATCTCATTTGAGCAGTGTTCCCCCTCTTGACAGCATTCCCATAAAGCTGGCTTCTTGGGCTCTGTCATTTCCAGACACCTTGCTCTCCTTCAGTCCACTTTTATACTTTCCTGTCTTTGAAGGTGACTCTCAGCATGCCTCTTATGCCTTAACTCCTCCTCATGTGCCTCACCCTGTGTTGCTAATCAAGAGAGAATTAAGGCTCCAACCTTACTACCTTTACTGAATACACCGCCACCAGGCACATGCATATAATCACAAACTGTGAACATCACATTTGCAAACAATAAATCAGGTTTAGGCATTAAAGAAGAAAAAACTCCATAATTTTATATTAGGTCAATTTCACTTTTCGTTTTTGTTCGTTATTGTACTGTAATGTATGTATCAAACAGATGATTGCTACATTACGTCTGCTGGAATTCAACTTTTGTTTAAATATCGTAGTTAACGAACATTAAATAAACATTTTTAAAAGACGTATGCCACTTTGAGGTAAAAAGGTGATATGTAAACAAGCATTCTGGGGCCGTATAAAGTAAGCGTTGGGAAGGTGTCTTTCGTTTGAGTTTGGTTTTATTATGTGCGTCTTACCTCCTGAAGTTGCTTCGTTGTCTGCCACGTTGATGGTTGTTTCTGTCTACATTGGCGACACCACAGAATTGGACTGCAGGTTGATGCTGATGCCCCTGGAAACGGTGATAACAGCTTTCTCTTGACTGTCTGTAAGGTCATTCCCATTAGTCTCAACTTTGATATTTTTTGGTGCACGTATTGAAATTGTTATTCTATTTACTTTTTTAAATGTCTGGTATAGTTTTCTGTACAACATCGTCTTTTGTGTCTATCAATTTGTTATGCTTATCTTCGCTGCACCACTTAACTCTCTTTTTAATGACCATCCATATATAAGTTCCCTATTTTTTGCGACACTGTAAAAAATCAAATGTACAATATATGATCCATGGGACACCTACTCTGATCATGCCCCAGAACCAGGACTCATATTTTTCTTTAAAATGCTTTTTATTTATGTCTGACTGGATAGATTTATAGCCTACTCGAGAGGATCAAAGAGGGATAAATGTTTGTGCTTCATACCGGATTATTGTGGGTGCCTGCGATATCTGTGAAAACTTGGGCTTTTCCTGTTATTGGCCATTTTTCTTTGCCATATGCCAAGACTCCTTTTCGAGCAGACCCATAAGCTGTTCACTCAAGTCACGCTATTGGTAGATCCCACCATATATATTATTATATTCTTCTTTAGTCAAACTCATAATATTAGACCGGCATATTGAAATATAATGTCATTGAATGAAGTGCTTTTTGTAAAAAAAAAAAAAAAAAAAAAAGCCTTTTAAAATCAAGAAATTAGATATCACTTGGGCTTATTTTCCAGCAGTGTTGTTTAATATCAACCAAATATACTGTTTACCTTTATTTCTAATTAGTTCTTATGGTCTCTGCGTGCACTTCCCTTAATTTTGTGGTTCAAAATACTAGATAATGAAAATCATGATTGAAAAACAAATGAATTAGAATAGTTTAATGTAAGTAAATACCATCAAATTGTAATTTTAAAAATGTATATTACTGTTTTAAAGGTAGCCATGTTCTCAAAGCACGATTTGATTTCTAACTACAATATGCATGATCCATATATACGTTTGCGTTGTGAACACATGCAGCTATATTGGCTGGAAGACGAAAACTGAACTAATTTGAACCCTGTGATACAGCAGCTCTCGGCTCATATACATATATTGCACCTGTTGTTGCTGGAATACATACAGTATGTATCATCCACACCCGCTGAAAGCACATAATTGGCTGTTGAATTTAGATACTGTAGTTCTTAATAAAATACAAAGCAGGTTACTATTATTATTTCTTTCAGCTTGGACTGAAAATTATATTTAAAGTGACCTTAACAAACGGCACGTCTTCACCATTCCTGAACGCGAAATTAACGGGATTGCCTCTGCTAAGCGGAGCGCGCGTGGCACTTCGGGAATCCCGAATGTAACATTCCGGACAACGTCGTTCTCCGCCGATTGGCCGAGCCGGAAATGACGCAGGATGTCCTAAACAACGGCTGCTGCTGGTGACATTTTAAATATCCAGTGTACGCTAAGCAAGCGCTTTGCCAAAAAAGAATAAACGGAAAGAAAAAAAAAGAAAAAGTGCCAATTTTTCTGCTCTTTTCCTGATTCATCTGAAGCTCAATTTTTACGTTCTCGAACGTATGCTTTGAAAAACAAGCTCTGTAATATGTTGTTCACGTCGGGCACGTAGGCACTCTAAATTTCTTTTTCAGGTAAGTCTTGTATCTACTTCCATTTTGTTTCGTTTAAACTGTGAAATCCTATGCTTCGACAAAACCGGATTGTTTGGCTTTGTCGCCTTTGCATTAGTCTCAGCGAAGCACTAATGCCGAGCCAGGGTCGCCTGTGCCATTGTACTGACTAATAGTCTTGTTGCATCTAGGAACCGGGCGTCATTTAGCTTTAGGCATGTAATTCTGTTAGTGAAATTAAGTGTTGCTAAGGCTTGAAATTTGTGTTATAAGTGGTGAAACTGCGAGTTGAGAAAAAGTAACACTAATCATGCAATTAGTCAGTACAAAAAGTAAGATCTCGACGTAATGGCCAGACAGGCACCTTAAGGCCTATGCTGGTCGTGCACGGAACTTGATTACGAATATTAGGTATGTGTGCTTCGCGGTTTTTGACTCGTCGTGCCGATGGGGGCGATTGGGGGCGGGGGAGTGTGAGAGGCGTACTTAAAGATTACTTCGTTATTTCGTAGGTTAAAGACCGAATAAAATAATTATAAAAAGTAAGATTTACTTCTTAATTGCATGTAGGTTGTTTCCCTTAAGTGACAGGTGCAGAATTATTTATCAAGAGGCGTCAATGTCTTTATCTGCTATAAATATTTAATAACGTTAGTCGAGAGGCTAGTGTTCAATTTCGTAGCTGTCTGCTCTGCTGCTTGCACTTCCAGACGCATTTGGCACCGTGCACTTGGTACGTAAGTGGATCGCCAGATACATCATCAAGCGATACTAAATCTCCCATGGCCCTTGATGCTCTTAGCAAGTGCTTACTGTCCTCTCAGATTTTTACTGATGTCATTTTTCTCATGGATTCAACTTTTATATTTGAATGACTACAGCATAATCAATGGAATATGGTTGTTTTGAGTAGTCAAATGCTCAGTCCAAACTGACACCGGAAATGCACTTTGAGTATGTAGTCTCGTCTAGTTTTTATATTAATTAAAAGGTTAGATACGTTTTTTTTTTAACGTGTTTTAGGGAAATCCATGAACGTAACGATCATCTTAATGGCTTCATTGATCTACCCGTTAGCGGACGTGCATAGTACACATGAGGAGTGGGCGCAGACTCCGGGTCAGCCGTGGACCGAGAGCAGGTGTATCACTGGTTACGTTCACTCCTATTTGGGGTTGACAACAAGCACGCCTTTAAGCTTTAGGGTTAAAAGAGAGGTGTTAAAACCTACGTTCACAGCTCCTGAGCCAATATTTAAAACTGGGACTCTGGAACTGTCTGGCAGCCTCCTTCTTTGGAGGCTTGTTTTAGTAAACCTAGAGTGAGTTAAAAACGATGCTACAGGTAACGATTGTTACTATTGCAGCTGTCTGCCATATGATCCATGTACTTCAATTTCTCAAATATTAACGAGTTAAAGTTGTTAGCTTTTTAACGCATTTAGTTTTTCATCTTGTGTGGGTTCCTGCTTTTCATTAAAACAAAATTAGTAATGATTCAAATAGAGAAAGTGTGGTGTAGGTTTAGTCAGGCATTTACTGAATTATTTAATTTGATATTATAGTTATAGGGAGCTGAAACCTAATACTGTATAGAGGATCAGGCGTAATGGAGGTACCAACCATGGATGACGTGTCAATCTTATTACATGTCAAATTCATGCCCTGGCACTGGTTGATAGTTGCTTTATCATGTTACCCTATCACTTGTGATGTGCAACTAATACAAAAGGTACCAATATAACCTCCTAGGTCCTTTTCATAAAAGGGGAGTAGTTAGAAGTATAGCAGCTATGTATCAGTAATTGTTAACCTGTTTTCTGTCTCACTGTCCTTATTATACCATGTGTATTCAACCCTAGGGGTGTCTAATGGCTGGCTGCCCTCCAGCTGGGTCTGTCTTTTATTTTTATTCTTTTACCTCAACCCAGTTTACCACCAATTGAGGACTTTACAAAGCATCCTTTGTACCCTTAAAGGAAATGTAGCTAGACAAGGAATGATCAGTCTGCACTTGACTCTGCTAGTTATCAAGAACTGAACAAAGACATTGAGTTTAAGCCTTTGCATAAAAACTATATGGCATTTATGTACATAATAACTAATACCAGCAAATCTATGCAATACAAAGAATTTTATGCACAGTTATGCAGTCCCATACATCATTCCTCAGATGGTAGTTCCTTAGGTTATAGACCCTTAATTTAAAAATGAAAAGAGAGGGTTCTTGGCAGAGAGAGAGCTGTTTTGCAGGTGTCCAGCAGCTAAGCAGGTAGGAAGCAACATTTAAATGCTTTTGACCCTTTTCAAACTGTCAGAAAGGCAGCAAATTAACCAAGTATATTTTGCAACTGAGCACCAATTATCCTAAACCTAAATTAAGAACTGCACTGCCACATATTTTAGAAAAAACATTCTAATAAGTCAGCCACTTTCTCTCTCCCCTTCTTGCCCAAGTTAAGCACTCACATCTGGCTTACTATCTGCTAGCAATGCGGCTAACACTTTTACAGTTTCTTAAAACACAAAGTTCTTACACAAGCTGAAAATTGATTGTCATGGCAACCTAAAGCTGCACAAGTCCACAAACTGACCGGCTATATAAAACATTCTCAGATCCTGCATTGATTTGAGCTTTCCCAGAATACATTTCACTGTTGTTTGTCTTGACAAGTTTTTCAGTCTTTGGCCATTTACCTGAAATGTGTCAGTGGAAAAGGTTAAAATGTCCCCATAGAGTACTTAACTTTATATGTCCACGTGATGTGATAGTAAGCTACAGTAGTTGGTGAAATTAATATTCCACATATACAATTACTGATTTTAATTCAATCTTCTGAAGTGTTGTGAAAGTAGACCTAAGTTCTTTGCTGCTTCCCTGACACCTCCCTGCAGATTAGAGATGGTCAGATTGATTGTCAGCTGATCTGAATGGGCTGATGTTTCACTAAAAATGACTCAATTTGTGATCAGTAAATTGGCTGATCACAAAAACATTTTTTTCAGCATATGCATTTTTAAGCTTAACTGAAATTTAGTTGTATTGATCCTTTACACAGGGTATTACAGTAGTTGAGCTATTACATGTGTTTTTATTTCTTTGGCTGCAAACTTCCTGTAAACAGAATAGTCAGAGAGATAGAGAAAGAGAGGAATATTAGTCTCCACATTAAAGAAAGTGTAGTAATAAACTGAGAACAAGGAATTAGAGGAGTCATCCTGTGCAAATAAAACAAACAGCAAGAGAAGCTACTTTAATGAATTCAGAACTTTTCATTTTGTCTTTTACTTAAAATAAACGGTTTATCTGAGTTTGGATGGTGAGCAAGCTTATGCGTAATGGAACAGCTCACATTTTCAATTAGAAATAAGATTAGAGAAATCAAATTTGAAAATTGCTGCTTAGTAAACAAGAGCAAGTTAGCTTAATGGCAAAATTTGTTTTACTTACCTTTTAGGCATGTTAGCCCAGTATCTTCTTGATAAACATCTTAGGAACTTTTGATAGATTTGTGGCTTTTTTAAAAGTTCATAAAGTGTTTGTTTGTGTGTGCCATACAAAATATAAATTTTGGTAACCAGTACTGCCTAATCAAAATGATAATCCATATTTGTAACTACACCTCAAGTATTAGATATGTGTAGCTGGTGCACTGGGAAAGAAAAACCCAAAATGTATAAATATAGCATAATAGTAATAAAATATGTATAGTTTTATAATGATTAAAAATGATTAAATCTCGTAAATGTGTCTACATTTAAACAGTGTTTAACTGCCAAATCAACTATATGAATCAATATGAGAAAATATATAAATGTATATTTATTAGAGATGCTCCAATCTGGTTTTTAAGGGCGATACTGATCACTGATTTTACTTGATCGGCTGATTCCGATATTGATATTTTTTCCTTTAAAAACTTTCTGCACTAAGCTCCTACATAACCAGATGCATAGAAGCCTTATGTCCTATACTAAAGTGTATTTTTATAATTAAACTGTAGACAACAGATTTTAACTTTTATGTTTTTATTAACAAAATGAAATTATGTAGGCTTATTGTTCAGTGTCCATAACATACTAAAATAAAATTTCCTTAAAATACTTACACAAGTAAAATATGTACAAAATATTTATCCATAATACATATGGCATGAAAGAAAATGTATTTCTCATAATTACAACCTGTCATATTTTTTTATTTTTTTTCTGTAATGAAAAGACTTGTTTAAAATAATTGTATTTAAAAAGGTTTTAATTTTATTAAAAAATTTTTTTTCAATATTTCTATCAACATACCTGTACTTAAGTTTTAATCATTTTTAATCTTTAATTGCACTACAACTTTTTTCTGTTAAAAGTATATATTGTATTAATACAGGTGTTTTTTTTTTTTTGTTTTTTTTAATCTTCAGTTAGATTTTCATAATTCTGGAGGTGTAAATTTGGATTACCATTTTAATAACACAGTACTTTTTTTTTTTTCCAAAACATACAGCAACAAATCATAAACAGTACAGATCTTTAAAAAAGCCAGAAATGTTCGTAAATTGTTTATCAAGAAGACTTACAGAATAGGTCCAAGTAAAAGGCACATTTTTTTTGTTAAGATAGCAAGACTGTTGCTAACTAAGCAGCAATTTCAAAATTATTTTTATATTTTCTTTTTCCAGTTGAAAATGTAAGCTGCTACACTTTAAACAAGCTGTCCATATTCAAATGGTGCCCGTTTTAAATTAAAGGACAAAAGAAAAAGGGCTGAATTCATTAAAGTAAATGACAGCTGGTAATTATGAGAAGCGTTTTCTTTTAAAGCCATATGTATTAGGGATAAATATTTTGTCTTATTTTATTAAAGAATTATTTTAAAACTTTTATTTTAGTTTTTAATGGTCAGTGAACAATAAACCTACAGAATTTCATTTTGTTAATAACAAACTGGTAACACTTGCAGTCTATAGTTTAATTATAAAACTACCAAAGTTAACACTTTAATAAAGAAAGTAAGGCTTCTTGCATCTGATTATGCAAGAGCTTAGAGTAAATGTTTTAAAGAGATAGCAAAAAAGAATTGGTACCGAAATCCTCCAGTAACGCGATATCAGTGATCCGTGTCTGCCCAAAAAGTACTTGACTGCAACATCCCTACTGCAGATTTTTCTCCATTAGATTCAAAAGCTTTATGGTTGTATAGTTGGTCTTCTTTGATATGGTGAATTTCTTTTCTCTTGCTGCAGTAATAGCTGTGCATTTTCAGTGGTTTCACACCTTGAATATTTCATGTAAGAATGTAAGTTTGAGTAGTGTGACAAGACCATTTATGCTGGTAAGATTGCAGGACTTTATTGTCAGAGTTTACAGTGTGACTGTGTTTAGGAATCTCACTAGTCATCTTTATATATATATATATATATATACACACGCACACACACACACAGTACTGTGCAAAAGTTTTAGGCAGGTGTGAAAAAAATGCTGTAAACAAAGAATGCTTTCAAAAATGGAAGTGTTAATTTATTTTCATCAATCAACAAAATGCAATGAATGAACAAAAGAGAAATCTAAATCAAATCAATATTTGGTGTGACCACCCTTTGCCTTCAAAACAGCATCAAGTCTTCTAGGTACACTTGCACACAGTTTTTGAAGGAACTTGGCTGGTAGGTTGTTCCAAATATCTTGGATAACTAACCACAGATCTTCTGTGGATGTAGGCTTCCTCACATCCTTCTGTCTCTTCATGTAATCCCAGACACACTCGATGATGTTGAGATCAGGGCTCTCTGGGGGCCATACCATCACTTCCAGGACTTCTTGTTCTTCTTTACGCTGAAGATAGTTCTTAATGACTTTGGCTGTATGTTTGGGGTCGTTGTCCTGCTGCAGAATAAATTTGGGGCCAATCATACGCCTCCCTGATGGTATTGCATAATGGATAAATATCTGCCTGTATTTCTCAGCATTGAGAACACCATTAATCCTGACCAAATCTCCAACTCCATTTGCAGAAATGCAGCCCCAAACGTTCAAGGAACCTCCACCATGCTTCACTGTTGCCTGCAGACACTCATTATTGTACCGCTGTCCAGCCCTTCGACGAACAAACTGCCTTCTGCTACAGCCAGATATTTCAAATTTTGACTCATCAGTCCAGAGCACCTGCTGCCATTTTTCTGCACCCCATTTCCAATGTTTTCGTGCATACTTGAATCGCTTGGCCTTGTTTCCACGTTGGAGGTATGGCTTTTTGGCTGCAACTCTTCCATGAAGACCACTTCTGTCCAGACTCCTCCGGACAGCAGATGGGTGTACCTGGGTCCTACTGGTTTCTGCCAGTTCTGAGCTGATGGCACTGCTGGACATCTTCCGATTTCGAAGGGTAATAAGCTTGATGTGTCTTTCATCTGCTGCACTAAGTTTCCTTGGCCGACCACTGCGTCTACGATCCTCAACGTTGCCCGCTTCTTTGTGCTTCTTCAAAAGAGCTTGAACAGCACATCTTGAAACTCCAGTCTGCTTTGAAATACAGTGGTGTGAAAAACTATTTGCCCCCTTCCTGATTTCTTATTCTTTTGCATGTTTGTCATACAAAATGTTTCTGATCATCAAACACATTTAACCATTAGTCAAATATAATACAAGTAAACACAAAATGCAGTTTGTAAATGGTGGTTTTTATTATTTAGGGAGAAAAAAAAATCCAAACCTACATGGCCCTGTGTGAAAAAGTAATTGCCCCCTGAACCTAATAACTGGTTGGGCCACCCTTAGCAGCAATAACTGCAATCAAGCGTTTGCGATAACTTGCAATGAGTCTTTTACAGCGCTCTGGAGGAATTTTGGCCCACTCATCTTTGCAAAATTGTTGTAATTCAGCTTTATTTTGAGGGTTTTCTAGCATGAACCGCCTTTTTAAGGTCACGCCATAGCATCTCAATTGGATTCAGGTCAGGACTTTGACTAGGCCACTCCAAAAGTCTTCATTTTGTTTTTCTTCAGCCATTCAGAGGTGGATTTGCTGGTGTGTTTTTGGGTCATTGTCCTGTTGCAGCACCCAAGATCGCTTCAGCTTGAGTTGACGAACAGATGGCCGGACATTCTCCTTCAGGATTTTTTGGTAGACAGTAGAATTCATGGTTCCATCTATCACAGCAAGCCTTCCAGGTCCTGAAGCAGCAAAACAACCCCAGACCATCACACTACCACCACCATATTTACTGTTGGTATGACGTTCTTTTTCTGAAATGCTGTGTTCCTTTTACGCCAGATGTAACGGGACATTTGCCTTCCAAAAAGTTCAACTTTTGACTCATCAGTCCACAAGGTATTTTCCCCAAAAGTCTTGGCAATCATTGAGATGTTTCTTAGCAAAATTGAGACGAGCCCTAATGTTCTTTTTGCTTAACAGTGGTTTGCGTCTTGGAAATCTGCCATGCAGGCCGTTTTTGCCCAGTCTCTTCCTTATGGTGGAGTCGTGAACACTGACCTTAATTGAGGCAAGTGAGGCCTGCAGTTCTTTAGACGTTGTCCTGGGGTCTTTTGTGACCTCTCGGATGAGTCGTCTCTGCGCTCTTGGGGTAATTTTGGTCGGCCGGCCACTCCTGGAAGGTTCACCACTGTTCCATGTTTTTGCCATTTGTGGATAATGGCTCTCACTGTGGTTCGCTGGAGTCCCAAAGCTTTAGAAATGGCTTTATAACCTTTACCAGACTGATAGATCTCAATTACTTCTGTTCTCATTTGTTCCTGAATTTCTTTGGATCTTGGCATGATGTCTAGCTTTTGAGGTGCTTTTGGTCTACTTCTCTGTGTCAGGCAGCTCCTATTTAAGTGATTTCTTGATTGAAACAGGTGTGGCAGTAATCAGGCCTGGGGGTGGCTACGGAAATTGAACTCAGGTGTGATACACCACAGTTAGGTTATTTTTTAACAAGGGGGAAATTACTTTTTCACACAGGGCCATGTAGGTTTGGATTTTTTTTCTCCCTAAATAATAAAAACCATCATTTGCAAACTGCATTTTGTGTTTACTTGTGTTATATTTGACTAATGGTTAAATGTGTTTGATGATCAGAAACATTTTGTGTGACAAACATGCAAAAGAATAAGAAATCAGGAAGGGGGCAAATAGTTTTTCACACCACTGTATTTGTCTGGGAGAGACCTTGCTGATGCAGTATAACTACCTTGTGTCTTGTTGCTGTGCTCAATCTTGCCATGACATGAAACTGTCTTCCACAACCTCACCTTGGTAGCAGAGTTTGGCTGTTCCTCACCCAGTTTTAAGCCTCCTGCACAGCTGTTTCTTTTTCAGTTAATGACTGTATTTCAACCTACGTGTGACATTGATGATCATTAGCACCTGTTTGGTATAATTGGTTGATCATACACCCGACTATAATCCTACAAAATCCCTGACTTTGCAAGTGTACCTATAAGAATTGATGCTGATTTGAAGGCAAAAGGTAGTAACACCAAATATTGATTTCATTTAGATTTTTCTTTTGTTTGCTCACTTTGCATTTTGTAAATTGATAACAATAAACAATCACTATATTTCTGAAAGCATTCTTTGTTTACAGCATTTTTTCACACATGCCTAAAACTTTTGCATAGTACTATATATATATATAATACTAGCAAAATACCCGCGCTTCGCAGCGGAGAAGTAGTGTGTTAAAGAGGTTATGAAAAAGTAAAGGAAACATTTTAAAAATAACGTAACATGATTGTCAATGTAATTGTGTTGTCATTGTTATGAGTGTTGCTGTCATATATATATACATATACACATATACACACACATATACAGATATATTATATATACATATACACATATATTTTTTATATATATATTTTTTATATATATATATATATATATATATATATATATATATATATATATATATATACACATACATACATACATATACACACATAGATGCGCTTACAATAACATAGAAATCAATATAAACAACATTAACATCATTATCATATGAGAATATGAAGTAATATATAAGAAGCACATTTCATATAAATATAAATTATTAAACAGTAAAATCTTCTTCAATAATTTGCTACCGTGGCTTTTCGTTGGTCTGTCCAGGATTTTAAATCACCTGTAGCTTGTAAACCGTTTCACGTATTGACTTGAAATGTGGTACACATATAATACGTCACGTCTGCTATCCGCTTTATGGGTGATGAATGTATTACTCTTTTTATGTTTATTTTATTTTAGAATCAACTCCTATCTGCGCACACCAGGGCGGCCGTGGGCAGATGCGTATGGTGTATTCACTCCATGTTATCGTGCATTGCGCTGTCACTGGTATTTTCATAAAAGAATTTGAACAATATATAAGAAGCGTATAAATTATTAAACAGTAAAACATTAACATTTAAGAAGTAAAGTTACATTGAGTACTACTGCAGTGCCTTCGGGTATACCTCATTTTTTCTTTGTCCATTACATGCTTAAATGTATACATTTTTTGGTGTACCTACCCGAGAACACGCGACATATAACCGACCGTGGGAGAAGCATGGATTTTAAAACACGCGTTGAGTTCATCTGCTGGTCTCCCTCGTGGAATAACTGGTAATGTTTGAGTAAAATCTACAGCGAGTAAAAACGACATTACCTCCTTTTTTTTTTTTTACGATCTCTGAGATCTTGCTTTTTTTCGGTTCAAGGCTTCATAAGCTCTTTTATGTTCAATGTTGTACTTAATAAGTACTAATTATCCCAAACCATCATCTTTGAATGTTGCAAGACTTTCGCCTTGTATGTAGATCGGGGTAATTACATTCATTGCATTCCTAGTCTGAATCACAATCTGATTGTATGGGTGGTTACCTGGCACTGTAGGGTTGCCACCCGTCCTTTAAAATACGGAATCGTGCCGCGTTTGAGAATGAAATTGCGCGTCCCGTTTTGAATCAATACTGGACGGGATTTATCCCGTATTTTTTTTATCATTTTTTTTTTTAAAGCAGCGTCTCATGCAAATCATCCCACACGCATTTTATGAAGATGCCTCCTTTCGTACTTTTGATTGGGTAATACTTGATGTCATCGTTAGTTTGATTGGTGTTTTTAACTGTCCAGTGAGGAGGGCGTGTCTTTTAAGTACAGTCTGCAAAGTGTTGGCACTGAGATATGGCGTCAGCGCCATAGTTGAAGCCCCTAACGTTGCGGTCAGCAAGTCGGCTAACATCCGCCATGTGCCGTCTTTCAGTTGCGAGAAGCAGATCATAGAATGGTTGAAACTGTTGCCCCTAACGTTGCGCCACGGCGTGTGCTTCGTTTATACCTCGTGTCTTCTCATTAAACTTTTATCTCGCGAATATGTTATTGCAATCCGCAGCGGGAGCGTTTCTGTTAACTTAATTTAAACTTGCGTTTTACACCGTGCTTTGTTGCCCTTATGAACACGCTTGTATGCTTAACTCGCTCCGTTCTCAATTGTTTAATTAATTTTTTGCTCTTCGCTGTTTGCGGCTGTTCCTCCATTTCCCCCTACTTCGTTCTTTTATCTCGCGAATATGTTATTGCAATCCTTAACGGGAGCGTTTCAATAAACTGATTGAAAATAGTTTTGCATTTACCTTTTTAGTAAAAGGCGAGCTTTTAAGCATGAGAAATCACCCCGTAAATGCACACGTTTAATTGGACATGTGTTAATATGTATGGTTACACAGTATTAAAAGACAGTGAACAACGTCAGTTACCTTTCTTCCCGCGTTTGATAAAAGGTGAGCTTTTAAGCCTGAGAAATCACCCCGTAAATGCACACGTTTAATTGCACATGTGTTAATATGTATGCTCACACAGTATTAAAAGACAGTCAAAAATTAACGTCATTTACCTTCGTTCCCGCGTGTGACTCGTGCTGTAAATCTCTTCCTTGTTTTTAGTTCACGTGATTACGTAGGAGGCGTGATGACGCGATACGTGACTCCGCCTCCTCCATTACAGTGTATGGACAAAAAATATGTTCCAGTTATGACCATTACGCTTTGAATTTCGAAATGAAACCTGCCTAACTTTTGTAAGTAAGCTGTAAGGAATGAGCCTGCCAAATTTCAGCCTTCCACCTACACGGGAAGTTGGAGAATTAGTGATGAGTCAGTCAGTCAGTCAGTCAGTCAGTGAGTGAGTCAGTCAGTGAGGGCTTTGCCTTTTATTATTATAGATAAAGAAGTGCTTCCTGCCCTATATCTTAAATGCACTTCCCCTTAATGTTCAATAGTTTCCTTGACTTTGTTATTCACTATTTAACTGGAATAAGTATGCAGCATCAAGTTTATTAATACGTTTGAGAATTTTGAAGACTTAGTTTGGGTCCCATTGTAGCTGGCTCGGCTCATGACCAAGGAGGTTTAATTTCATTAATCCATCACAGTAGAGTGTATCTTTTGGTCCAAGGGTGCATGTGGTTGTTGTGTATTGCACTCTTCTAAAGCCGCTATGCTTTTTGTAGCATGGTGATGACAGCTGCACAGAGTATTCCAGATTAAATTAAAGATGGCAATTAAAAAAGAAAAGATAGCAGCTCCTGGACAGACCCCCTGAGGGACTCTTCCTTTATCTATGGGGAGCCTTCACCTTTTATTTGTATGCCTCCGTGTAAATTGCTATGTTGGGCAGACATTATGCATAGTTGTAAAGGATTATTATTGCCAGAAAAAAATTGAACAACTGAGTGTTATCTGTTTCCATCCATCCATTTTCTGATCACACTCTGTCAAATCAAGAGTTGCTAGGAGCTTTGGTGCAAGGCAGAAATCAGAAGAGGATAGTTCACAAACTTGTATAGTAAGCTCACCTAGTCTCACTCAGGTAGGGCCTATTTGAAAATTCCAATCTAAGAAACCAATAGTTGAGGGAAGTTTTAATCGGTGGTGTAATGATGTGTTACTCAAGTTATAATGAAGCGATAGAAACTAAATGAATACAGTGTATACCTTGATAGATGTGTAAATGATCCAGTCACATTCTGTGTTGTAAATGGTTGCTGCCTTCTTGCAAACACAGATCAAGAAGGCGCTCCATATTAACAAAGGTTACTGCAAGCATTGTAGAAGTGATGACAGCATTTTCCTGTTTAATGTTTCGCTGTGATTGTTCCAAACTGCAGGGACTCCATTGCAGTGTATATGAGAGAGCACCATACTATCACCATTTCAAGACCAGACTACATGGTGTGGAATTGGTAGGGGATAATCCTTAGGTCCAAGCATTGTTACGCTGAATAGTGGAAGGAAATCAGGACTTAGTTTAAATAATTGTCAGCTACTCTTGCTGTGGTCTAGAATTTATCATCTGCATGGTCAGCTGAGCATTTGATTTCTTGTTAACAAAGGTGCACCAGTAATAATAAATATACTATGTATTCACCTACATTTAATGGTTCAGAGTGTGGAGGGGGTTTGGGGGGAATATAATTTTTTCAACCTTATTGAACATATTTTAAAACACTACTGGAGAGAAGGCAACCTGATTATCACATGTTCATCGAAAATGCATTAAATCGTATAAAAAATAATTTAGAGGTGGGTGACAGTATTAATGTTCATAATAGTCATTTTGGAGTGTTTCATATCCGTATTATTGAGTGTAAAAACATCACCAAAAACATTGAATCAAACACTAACCGACAGATCTGAACTCTAAATTTTGTATGGTTCTTTTATTAACTTTTTTTATTTTAAAGATATTCTAAAACATTGGTGAAATAAGCAGATGCCAAGTCTTTGATAATTTTGTTACTTGCCAAAATCAACAATGACATTAACATGCCTAGATAATCTGTCTTACCAGGTACAGTTAGATCCATAAATATTTGGACAGAGACAACTTTTTTCTAATTTTGGTTCTGTACATTACCACAATGAATTTTAAATGAAACAACTCAGATGCAGTTGAAGTGCAGACTTTCAGCTTTAATTCAGTGGGGTGAACAAAACGATTGCATAAAAATGTGAGGCAACTAATGCATTTTTTAACACAATCCCCTCATTTCAGGGGCTCAAAAATAATTGGACAATTTACTCAAAGGCTATTTCATGGGCAAGTGTGGGCAAGTCTGTCGTTATGTCACTATCAATTAAGCAGATAAAAGGCCTGGAGTTGATTTGAGGTATGGTGCTTGCATGTGGAAGATTTTGCTGTGAACAGACAACATGCGGTCAAAGGAGCTCTCCATGCAGGTGAAAGAAGCCATCCTTAAGCTGCGAAAACAGAAAAAACCCATCCGAGAAATTGCTACAATATTACGAGTGGCAAAATCTACAGTTTGGTACATCCTGAGAAAGAAAGCAAGCACTGGTGAACTCGGCAGCGCAAAAAGACCTGGATTTCCACGGAAGACAACAGTGGTGGATGATCGCAGAATCATTTCCATGGTGAAGAGAAACCCCTTCACAACAGCCAACCAAGTGAACAACACTCTCCAGGGGGTAGGCATATCGATATCCAAGTCTACCATAAAGAGAAGACTGCATGAAAGTAAATAGAGGGTGTACTGCAAGGTGCAAGCCACTCCTAAGCCTCAAGAATAGAAAGGCTAGATTGGACCTTGCTAAAGAACATCTAGAAAAGCCAGCACAGTTCTGGAAAAACATTCTTTGGACAGATGAAACCAAGATCAACCTCTACCAGAATGATGGCAAGAAAAAAGTATGGAGAAGGCGTGGAATAGCTCATTATCCAAAGCATACCACATCATCTGTAAAACACAGCGGAGGTAGTGTGATGGCTTGGGCATGCATGGCTGCCAGTGGCACTGGGACACTAGATAGATAGATAGATAGATAGATAGACACTAGTGTTTATTGATGATGTGACGCAGGACAGAAGCAGCTGAATGAATTCTGAGGTGTTCAGAGACATACTGTCAGCTCAAATCCAGCTAAATGCAGTCAAATTGATTGGGTGGCGTTTCATGATACAGATGGACAATGACCCAAAACATACAGCCAAAGCAACCCAGGAGTTTATTAAAGCAAAGAAGTGGAAAATTCTTGAATGGCCAAGTCAGTCACCTGATCTTAACCCAATTGAGCATGCATTTCACTTGTTGAAGACTAAACTTCAGACAGAAAGGTCCACAAACAACAACTGAAAGCCGCTGCAGTAAAGGCCTGACAGAGCATTAAAAAGGAGGAAACCCAGCATCTGGTGATGTCCATGAGTTCAAGACGTCAGGCTGTCATTGCCAGCAAAGGGTTTTCAACCAAGTATTAGAAATGAACATTTTATTTCCAGTTATTTAATTTGTACAATTACTTTTGAGCCCCTGAAATGAAGGGATTGTGTTAAAAAATGCTTTATTTGCCTTACATTTTTATGTAATCGTTTTGTTCACCCCACTGAATTAAAGCTGAAAGTCTGCACTTCAACTGCATCTGAGTTGTTTCATTTAAAATTCATTGTGGTAATGTACAGAACCAAAATTAGCAAAAAGTTGTCTCTGTCCAAATATTTATGGACCTAACTGTATGTGTATACCAGATAGCATAATAATGACATGAAAAGAACATTGCTGTATTAGTGTATTGCACTTTAATACAAACGTAGAAGTCTCACGAGCTGCTGCTAGTGTTGCTGCAGGTTCCGAACACAAATTGTTATCCATTCCCTCAGGAGAAATTCCATCTGTCCAGTCCAGTTCCACATTGATTGTTGTGAAAATGTCCATTAAGTCCTCCCAATGCCCTTTCATTGTGAAAGCAGGAATTTTGGTATCTTTGGTTGTATTACAACTGCGCAGACATGGCTGAATTTGGTAGGGGCTTTTTCCTCAATGTGGAGTTACGTATGAGTGATTTCATTACCATTCTGTACTTCAGCCCAAATCAGGACAGATGCTGTATAATTAGGCAGATTTTACCAGCTTTAATTATAGGGCCCAGCAGTAGCTGTTGTTAGAAAAAGATGATTGCCTTCATATTTAGGAGAAGTTATTTGAACAAAATCTTGACCACAAATCTGTAATATTTGCTATGCTGATTGAGACTGCTAGGAGCCCTGCAGTCATTACCGCTGTTTCCTTGGCTTTAGTCAACAGTAAAGTACTGTTGACTATTGTCCACTGCAGCATATTAATGTACTGCTTCCTTAATTACAAGGTGCTACAGTTTCCTCTACCAAAGGTCTTGGTAGTGCTTATCGTCAGATGCTCTTGCACAAGGATTGCAAAGATTTCACCAATATTAAAATGCTTGGTGGAATGTTTTCCCATGTCTGTTCAGGATTGGCATAATCTGTCTGTTTTTTGTAACTTAAAGTTTTCATTCTTCTTCACAGTCTCATGTGCCCAGAACTATACTGAAATTATCTATGGACCTATGCCAGTTGAACACAACCATTGTCTGATTTCTGCAGAATGAAGGGCTACCACTTAAAAGGATAAATGCCCTTTTACTCCATTGTCCATTTGTTTTTCCTGGTCACGTAGATTCTGTAGATGCTACTTTGTTACATATAGAAAATGTAGCTGCTTTCTATAGTGTGGTCCAGATCAAACTACGCAAGTTTTAATGCAGTGCAATAATTACATAACTAGATCTGGACCACACTGTAGTACTAAGAATGCAAGTTTGATTGCATTTCAAATTCAGTAATCATCCCCTTTGAATCTGCTGTTAATCATTAAAGAGAGATACTCTTCTAACATAGAAAATAAGGCAAGGTTTTCCCACAAATGTTTTTTCCCCCCATAAGATTCCTTTTTTTTTTTTTTTAAATTTTGAGTGAAACCATGTCACAAACTGGGTTGGTGGTTCATTAGCCATCAGAAGCATTTGCCATCATCTTTATTAACTGGCAACATGTTCTCTTACGTTTCTTATACATACAGTACCATCTGTGTGATTTCCTTTGACGGCTGGTCATTAGTTGTTACTTGTAAATGCTGCAGATATACTGGGTGCTGTAACTTGTCCTCGCAAGTGCCATTCTCGTTTAGAAAATATTTGTTAGACTATACAGCTTTTCTGTATTAGGACAATAACTTACCTTTTATGGCCCACTTTGTTACCTTATTCCTTGGAAATACTCCCAATCCAAGCTAGTTGGCTTTCTTCACTTTTTTCTAATGACCGTAGTGCTGGGCGGTATGACCAAAATTCTATATTACGGTATTTTTCAAAATCACACCAGTTTCACGGTATTGGACGTTATTTTTTTCCCATGCATGAGTGGATGTTAACCACATTTTCCACTGCAATTACTGCAGTAGACTGGCTAAGAATAACATATTCCATTGTCATGAGAATTGTACATTGTACAAAATAACATTTTAATGTGCACACAAGTATTAATACAGGTTTGCATGGCCCCATAAAGTGATAGTTTTCAAGGGGGTGGCACTAATGAAGAGAAGGAATCACATTGCATGACAGATGCATTCAAAATATAGAGCCTTTTTATTGAACAAAGTTTGCAAACAACTTAAACTAAAATTTTGACAACATATTTTCAACCATCCAAAGAGGCATTTAGATTTAGTAAAATATCCAGAGGTCCTTGTCAAAAGCTGTACTGCACTGAAAATGTCTTAGAAAAGGAATAAATAGTAAATATTTTTTGTAAACCTACTACACTTTGTTAATGTTGACACTGACACGTTAAAGTGGTAAACAACTTTACCATCATTAAACTGCATAATATTTAAACTAATAAATAATAACAATACAATAAATAATAGTGCAACTTCCAGTAATAATACTATTACTTCCAAGACTTCAAAGCCCAGGTGCATTACACAGTACAGTATTCACCAAATCAAAATAAAATAAGTGCAACTTGGTGATGACATCTTTACCAACTGAACCATCATTAATGCAAACTGCATTAATATGGACCTTGCTTCAAGCTAAGCCCGATTTGGTTGTGACCCGAAGTAATTTCTCCCATAGGATTGTTTGTAAGTACAATTAATCCATTCCGGACCGTACGAACTGTATGTAAATATATATTTTTTAAAAATATTTTTAAGCACATAAGTAGTTAATTATACCATAGAGTGCACAGTGTAATAGTACAGTAATCCCTCGCTATATCGCGCTTCGACTTTCGTGGCTTCACTCTATCGCGGATTTTATATATAAGCATATTTAAATATATATCGCGGATTTTTTGCTGGTTCACGGATTTCTGCGGACAATGGGTCTTTTAATTTCTGGTATATGCTTCTTCAGTTGGTTTGCCCAGTTGATTTCAAACAAGGGACGCTATTGGCAGATGGCTGAGAAGCTACCCAACCAGAGCGCGTATTACGTATTAAATAAAACTCCTCAAATATATTGTGAGCACGGGGGCTGTTCGCACCACTAGAGGATACGGCCGCTCCTCAAAAAACGCTGAAAGATTACCTTCACATTGCTGCCATCCTTGCTGGGCTTACATGTGGCTGCTTTGTCAAGCCATATGCTTCCTGCACGGTGCTTCGCATACTTAAAAGATAAAACAGCACGTATTGATTTTTGATTGTTTACTTTTCTCTCTCTCTCTTGCTCTGACATTCTCTGCTCCTGACGGAGGGGGTGTGAGCAGTGGGGCTGTTCGCACCCCTAGACGATACGGATGCTCGTCTAAAAATGCCGGAGGATTATCTTCACATTGCTCCCTGCCGGCTTTGTCAAGTGACATGCTTCCGGCACGGTGCTTTGCATACTTCAAAGCTTGAACGGCACGTATTGATTTTTGATTGTTTGTTTTTCTTTGTCTCTCTCTCACTCTCTGACATTCTCTGCTCCTGACAGAGGGGGTGTGAGCAGAGGGGCTGTTCGCACACTGGCCTAGAGGATACAGACGCTCCTCAAAAAAATGCTGAAAGACTACCTTCACATTGCTCTCTTCCTTGCAGCTGGTTTGTCCGGCGGTGCTTCGCATACTTAAAAGCCAAACAGCCCTATTGATTTTTGATTGTTTGCTTTTTTCTCTCTCTCTCTCTGACATTCTCTGCTCCTACGCGCACTCCTTTGAAGAGGATGATATGTTTGCATTCTTTTAATTGTGAGACGGAACTGTCATCTCTGTCTTGTCATGGAGCACAGTTTAAACTTTTGAAAAAGAGACAAATGTTTGTTTGCAGTGTTTGAATAAAGTTCCTGTCTCTCTACAACCTCTTGTGTTTCTGTCAAATCTGTGACCTAAGCATGACAATATAAAAATAACCATATAAACATATGGTTTCTACTTCGCGGATTTTCACCTTTCGCGGGGGGTTCTGCAACGCAACCTCCGCGATTGAGGAGGGATTACTGTAAACTAAATGTAAAAACATTGAATAACACTGAGAAAACTAACATTGCAAGAGTTCACGCTACAGCCTTATGAACCGCTCACTGTAAACACTTGTTTTTTAATGAGTTTTAAGCACAGGGAAAAAAATATACATTTGAAAAATCCTTAATTTATACAAAAACTAACCATAAACAACCAAGAAAACTAACCTTGCATGAGTCGAGTTCTAGCATGAAGGAAGTGAGGAGGAACTGGGTGGAGAGGGGAGCCCTTAAACCCGTCACCGTCGGTAATGTTACCGATGAGCACGACAGTGAGGCACTACAATGGAGCAAGGGGATGGTGCAAAAAGTGCCAAGTTCTTTTATGAAAATCAACAAAACAACAATCAAAAACAAAGTCCAAATTAAATAAAGTGCAGTGTTTTCAGAATCCTTCAATAAATAATCCCATAAAAACAGAAGTGAAGTGGAGGTTAAAATCCAATAGAAAAAAGTCTTCATTAAATGCAACGAGGTTAAAACAGTGCTGGAAGCAGTCTCTTTAAAAACAAGCCCGGTGCATTCTTTAACTGGTGACCCCCCTGCTTCTCCCTATCCAGGCTTCACAACAGGGGAGTCACTCTACCTGCAGCTGTCCTTCCTTCCTCCTTCTGGTCTGGAGGCCTCCCGATCCCTGGCTTCAGTCGCGCACTCTCCAGACCGAGACTTGGATTCCCTGGCAACCAGGACGCCCACTGAACAGGAGAGACTGAACATGTGCGTAAATCACCAACGCGTACGAACCAGAAGAGAAATGAAATAGAGCACAAAGAGTTCACAGCAAATGCACAGGGAGGGACTGAACACATTCGGAAATCATCGACGCATACGAACCGGAAGGGAAACTGGCTTGCTTGTCACCCAAGTGTGTGGTCGTGAACAAATGCAAAAGTTTGACGAATTTTTTGGTCATAACCCGATTTCTATGTGTTTTGAAACTTTGTGACCAGAGGTTCCACTGTACATAAATAATAAAACTGCAACTTGCATTTATAATGCTATTTGTGGTATAGCCCTATGGAAGCTTATTAGGGCCACGGTGAAGAAGAAAAAATACAGACACAAAGAAGAAAAAAAAAAAAAACTATATGTCGAGATTAAAGTCGACATTTCCACTTTATTCTCATAGTTTATTTTGTCATTGAAGTAGAATGTCGTAAACTTCATCCTAAAATCAATGTTTAATTTACTAGATGTTCTCAAACCCCATCATAAGTTAATGTAGCACATTAAATGCTTTGTGTTGTGTTCCCCAACCCAGTTGTTAATCGCTATGCGCTTCTTAAACTGACTAACTCACTAAGAGGAGGCGCCGGCAGGGATCGCTGCACAGAATACATTCACTTCATGATATTCCTGCTCTCTGAAAATGTAGAATGCTAAGATAAATTTTCATGATGAAATGCATTAAATTAAAGCAGGTATTAAACATGCACAGTAGTGCTGCTCCCTCGCAGTAAGGGGTCCCCAGTTGTAGGTTCACTTGACTGAATGCTCTGCTCCCCAGCTCTGGAACTCACTACCATCTGAGCTTAGAAATATTGAATCATTTTCACTTTTCAGATCTAAACTGAAAACTCATTTAAGACTGCTTTTTCTCTTTGATTGCAATTGCTCTGTCTGATTTTAATTTTTGTATTTTAGTTTTGTTTATAATGTGCTTTTTATCTATTGTTTGGTGTCCTTGAGTGTTTAGAAAGGTGGCTATGAATAAATACATATAAATAAAAGGTTAGTAGATTTTCAGAGACATTTCCATAGCTCTAACAGAAATCAGTTGTGGTTGCTTAAAATAACACTTGTCAGACAGAAATTGAAATTAATCTGAAACATTTGGAATAGAGTAAAGCCAGCACAACTTTGGAAAAATACTTAAGGCAGGTGATCATGAATCTCTTATCCTGATTGTTTTTGTTATGCAAAGAACTTTGTCTTTTGATAAATAAAACATGACCTAGCGTTGCTGGGACTTAGGGATGGTTATCGAAAACCAGTATTAAATTATTACTGGTTTTGGACTGGTTGGTACCATTAAATCAATAAGCTCTTACAAAAATACCGATAGTAGCACAGTTTTTTTTTTTAACATTAATTCATTCTGACCTTAACGGCGTTGTTAAATTCTTAACCGTCCCCTAATGTTGACGACACTGCATGCATCGGGTGATCACGTTTTAGTCTTGTAGGTGCGTGTTTATATTCTGTGATCTCCAGTCGTCGTGACAGGCTAAAGTGCTCAAAATTGTGAGTTCACTTTCGTTAATCATCATGCAGCTAAATGCATTATGTATAAAAAGGTAGTTGCATATAAAGGGGTTAACACTAGCAACCTCTTGAAACATTTACAAGTAAAAAATGACATTATTGTGAAGCAGTGCAATGTGTTTGACTGATTCAAGAAAGTGGCTGCTGAAACGTATTCACCCTGTAGACATCCAGCTCCGATGTTGCTGGAATTAGCCAAACTGAAAATGCAACTGTCTAGACCTCATTAAGTCAAGGTAACACTCGTCATCATTATGAAAGTTAGTCAGTAGTTTTTTACTCGGGACATACAAAGTGAACATCAATTTTTTACTTGTTTTCAGACTGCATCAGTCAAGCAACAGCTGCAGCTTCGTCAGTGGATACCAGAATTCAGACACCCACATCCATTACATTACATCCACATTACTTCTATTTTTTTTTTTTTCTGGAGGCTTCTGCAATAATGGGGGAAAGGCATACTTTTTAAAAGATGATGTTAGGAATGGTGGTAAAGTGAGATAGGGATCCATGGCATTATGCGTGTTTTAATGAAAACCATGCATTCAGATTCGAGGGAGGATGTAGGTGCATGCAATAGTATGGATTGCAGTAAACCCCACTTTTCATGATTAATGTATCTCTTCTGCTTTAATCATAATACGCCATTGATTGTATAGCCCTAGCAGGTTTTTAGTTACTGTTGCCCAAAGCCCAGGGATGCTCTGACCAGGTTTTTTATGGTAGTTACCAATCACTGATTTCATGTTACTTGATTGACCAATTCCATTTTTTTTCTTTATCCCTTTAGAAACATTTTTACAATAATCTCCTGCATAACCAGACCAATAGAAGTCTTATGTCCTACACTAAAATGTACCCTAAGTTCTTGTCAATAAGCCGCGGCTTATCTAAGGAAAAAAGTTGTGAAAATGAAAAAATAGAATATCGGCTTATACATAAGTCCGGCTTATACATCCATCGCGGGGGTTGCGTTCCAGAGCCACCCGCGAAATAAGAATATCCGCGAAGTAGAAACCATATGTTTATATGGTTATTTTTATATTGTCATGCTTGGGTCACAGATTTGCGCAGAAACACAGGAGGTTGTAGAGAGACAGGAACGTTATTCAAACACTGCAAACAAACATTTGTCTCTTTTTCAAAAGTTTAAACTGTGCTCCATGACAAGACAGAGATGACAGTTCCGTCTCACAATTTAAAGAATGCAAACATATCTTCCTCTTCAAAGGAGTAAAGCAAACAAATCAATATGTCTGTTTGGCTTTTAAGTATGCGAAGCACCGCGGCACAAAGCTGTTGAAGGCGGCAGCTCACACCCCCTCCGTCAGGAGCAGACAAAGAGAGAGAGAGGGAGAGTTTGTTTTTCAGTCAAAAATCAATACGTGCCCTTCGAGCTTTTAAGTATGCGAAGCACTGTGCAGCATGTCTTTTCAGGAATCAGCTTTACAAAAGATAGCAACGTGAAGATAATCTTTCAGCATTTTTAGACGAGCGTCCGTATCGTCTAGGTGTGCAAACAGCCCCCCTGCTCAATCCCCATACGTCAGGATCACAGATAGTCAGCGCAAGAGAGAGAGAACAGTAAGCCGGGTAGCTTCTCAGCCATCTGCCAATAGCGTCCCTTGTATGAAATCAACTGGGCAAACCAACTGAGGAAGCATGTACCAGAAATTAAAAGACCCATTGTCCGCAGAAATCCGCGATATATATTTAAATATGCTTACATATAAAATCACAATTTAAATGACCGCTACGCGCTCGTGTTGACTCGGCGACGCCCAGAGCAGAAAGAACGCGCTCCGGCCGCTCCAACCGCGCCATGCGGGGAGTGAGAGAGACGGCAATATCTCACACTCTCTCCCCCCTTAAAGAAATTAAATGGGCGCGAGTGAGACCACTGACCTCCCTCCCTTCTATTAGTTATAGGTTATAGTACGTTCGGCTTATCCATGAGTCCGGCTTATCTATGATACGATTTTATTTTAAAAATTCGTATGATTTTTGGTCTCTGGCTAATACATGAGTCCGGCTTATAGACAAGAACTTAGGGTATTTTTATTATTAAACTTCTAGACCACAGGTTTAACAAAATGAAATTGTGTAGACTTATTGTTTAGTGACCATAAAGTGCTAAAATAAATCAAATTTCCTTAAAATGCATACTTCAATGAAAGATGTACAAAAATATTTATCCATACTCCATATGTCTTAAAAGAGAATAAAATACTTCTTATAATTATAAGTTGTCATATTGTTTTTTCTGTAATATAGATATCTGAAGAAAGGCTTAATAAAAAAAAATAGTTTTTACCATTTCTCTAACAACAAATATATATATATATTCACATGATTAATTGATATTGGTAATTAAACACTGATTAAATGTAAATATACATTTACTTGTACATTTAATCATTTTAAATCATGAATTGCACTACAGCTTTTTGCTGTTTAAATATACATTTACTATATTTATGTAGGTGAGTTTTTTCTTCAGTGTATCAACCAGACATATGGATTACCGTATTAAATCCAAAACTTATGCTGTATGAAACAGCAGCTAATGCAGTATAAACCTTTAAAAAAGCAGCAAATGTTTAAAATGTTCACAAGTTGTTTTTCAAGAAGACAAGACTAACATGGTTAACAGGTTTATAAGAAAAACACACATTTTGCCGTTAAGCTAACATTTCTCTTTCTCCAATTGAAAATGTAAGCTACTGCACTTAAAACAAGCTCGCTGTCCAAACCAAAAGTGAGTCTGTTTTAATTAAAGGACAAAAAAAAAAAAAAAAATTCTTCCTGTCTAAAATAAAAAGGTCTGAATTCATTAAAGTAGATTTTCTTGTCATCTTAATTGCACAGGATGACTCCTCTGATTTTCTTTTTCTCTACTTTCTTTAACATAAAGGCTAATATTTCAATCGTCTGTCACAAAACAAGCTGCAACTTCATTCTCTGTTTACACTGCAGGACGTTTGTGGCAAAAAACAAATAAACAAGCAAATAAGAGCCCACTGGCGCAAATACCGTAATACCTTGCGTATAGGAGCACTGCAACTAAATTATTGTAAAGAAAGATACTTTTTTGTGATCACCCAATTTACCAATCACTGATCAAATTTTTTTTTTTTTTTTTTGTGGAAATGGGCTGGTTTAGATTGGTGGCTAATTGATCAGAACATCTCTATTCTACACATTGCTTTTCGCTGCTTCTGATCCATAGCATCTTGACGGGTGGCATTCACTTTGCACATGTTATCCCTCCACCAAACGAGCCAGTGTTTCTTTGGGCAACTGCATGGCCGCTTTCCTGTTGGCTAGGATGCAGGGCTGTCGTTACCATTGACTGCTCTTCACTGCTGATCAATTGGCCCTACCATCAGAGGCCTGTGATTCTGTTTTAATAGTGCAAGGGATGGAAGATACTGATGACACCAGTCAATAATAATATTATTATTGGGTAGCAAGGTGGCATAGTGGCTGTTCTGCTTTCCCATAGTGACGCAAACTGGGGTTTGAGTGTTTGGGGGATTTGTATGCTCACTCCCACAGTGGAAGCACATGCAAGTCGGGTGGATTGGCGTTGCTAAAAGTGGCAATTTCATGTATGTGTGTTTGCCTTATGATGCTTGCAGGGATAGGCTCCATTAACACCCCCACCCCCCCCAACCCTTCCTAGGATAAGCGGGTTAGGAAGATGAATGAACGTATGCTTTTTTGTTTAGTGCTTGTCGGTATGTGCCTGCTCAGAAGTCTGTTTCACAGATGCACACGTGTGTATTTTCAGTCTAGCAATAGTAGGCAATCTTTGAGATATAAATAAAAAAGCTTTTATGCCTTTTTCAGTTATTATTGTCTAGTTGTCTACAAAAAGGAATCCTCATTTTACCGTGTATTAACCTTCAATAATGAGTGCTTGGGATTGAAGCAGTGCCGTGGAGGAAGGCACACAGGGTAGTTGGCAAAGATGCGCATGCGCACAAACGGTTTTCTTTTAAAATGGCTAAATCTTACAATAGTGGTTTGCTTTTCTGATTTTTTTTCTTCTTTTTTTTAACCTTTTTGGCTTTAAAAAAGGGATGTATTTGGTAAGTCTTAAGGCTTCTATATTCACATATGTACCTGTGTACCCTACAATTGTAAGCTGCAAGAACAGACAAGTTTTTTTTTTTAATTTATTAAAAAGATGCTTCACTTTATAACATGTGGAAAATTAAAATATACCATGATTGTGAAGGAATAAACTTGACTTGAAAAACCCCTAACTTAACACTTAACTGACTAATTATCTCTGCCTCTCCTCTGCCCCATGCCATGATTTGATGTTCAGTACAGTGTTTGAGTATTCTAATTATGGCGGCGGCTACACCACATTTTGTAGAGGATGGTCCCTCCAAATATTGTCCAAATCTTTCCATTCCTGGACAGAACTATAATGTTGGGAAATACCTCAGTACCATAGGTTCTGTACTACACACAAGTGGCTAAGTAAGCGTAAATGGGTTATACCTATGTTTGTTAAAGTAGTGAATAACACAGGGTCTTTAACAGTTTAGTAATGCACATGTTACACTAATGTGGTAAACTACTTAATAAAGATGTTTAGTCAGCTGGCTTTCCAAAAAGATAAAAATGCATTATTGATAAACATCAACAATATAAATTGGTTTATGCGCACTTTGTCATCCCTGCTTGCTTCCATTATGATGTTTAGTAAATGACCAGAAATGGTCAAACAATAAGAAATCAAATATTAAAAACCACTGCAAAGTTATGTTTCAAATTTGCAATAAAGGGGTAATAAGTTCTGACAGAATTTCTGTTGGTTTCCTTTTTTAATCACACAAAACCTGCCATTTTGGCAAGAGTGTGTAGACTTTTTATATCCCCTGTATTTGTAAAATTTTCACTGAAACAGTTGGCCTTGATAAATAAATGTTTAAATAATAATAAACAACTAGAATTAAAAAAAATCTCATTCAAGTGCCTGTGTAGCTGTCTGGTTGCTGTGTCTCTTGTCATTCCAAAAGATGGTGAATCATAAATATTTTTAGTAATAAAATGTGTTTCATTTGTCATTCAAGTAGATGGTGCATCACAAACGCTCCCTTTCCAAATAGAATAAAATAGAAACACATGCATTGTTGCACTGCAAATGTTAACGCTGAGGTGTTTGAATACTTAGATTTCAACCCATCTTAGATAGGGAGTGCAGCCAGTAGCTTGTATATGTATTTACTACACATTCAAGTCTACAGAACACTGGTTTTACCTTAGCCTTTATGTCAAGAAAATACCAGTCGTCGTCAGCTACTATATGCTTTCAGTTAGTATCATTTATACTTGAGATATTTGTAAGCTGTTTGTCATATATATATATATATATATATATATATATATATATATATATATATATATATATATGTATATATGTATATATGTATATATATATATATGTATATATATATATATATGTATATATATATATATATGTATGTATATATATATATATATATATGTAGTTAAGCCAGCTCTCTTGGATTTAGAAAAAATAATTTTGCAGTGTTATTCATGATGTTCACAAATAACCATCTACAGTATGTACATCTCAATTTAAGAATTGTTTTGAAAGTACTTGTGTGGTAAGTCTTAAAGTGAATTTACATATATAAATATTTATATGATTATTTTAAATTGATTGTATTTAATCAAAGGTTGAAATTTTATTTTTATTTTTTTAGATTTCATTTAAAATTCTAAATATACCATTCTTCATTAAAAAGCTGTTTGGATTACTTCTTGTTTTTTGTTTTCAAATTACGAAATAACATTTAGTGTAGTTTTCAAAGTCCCTAATCTCCTGCTAGATTACCTACCACACTACTTGGTAACTTATTCCACATGGCTTGGTTTTATTTCTGAGGACAGTTTAAAACATGCTTACATTGTCTTTTTCCTTATTTGCTCATATTAGTAACTTTTTGTTATTTGATATTTTAGCATTGGCTAAAAGTGTTTATGTATCAAATGATTTAATTTTTAAGTTAGAATTTGAGCTGTTGTTGTTTTCTTTGGTAACATAATTGTTTTTGACTTGCAGGTTTTCCCCTGCTTTCAAGCAGAGTCCTGTGCCACTTGCCCAGGTATATTGTGTGCTTTATGATTAGAGACAAGGACAGAACGAAACTGACATGAAGATGGCAGATGCTGTAAAAACTGAAGATCTTGTGGATTCTGAAACGCCACCAGAGGTTGCTGTTGATTCTGGAGTGGAGAGAACTGGAGGAACAGAAGTCCTTAAAACTGAGACCTCTAGTTCAGAAAAGGGAGAATCTCCCATCCAAAATGATCCAGGTCTTCTTTCTTCTATGCCTTGCCTACTAATGGAGTTGAAACGTGACTCTCCAGAGTCACAGCAGGCTTCTACAGAAAGTGAAAAACAAATTTCTGGAAAAGCCTATGAAAGTGACTCCTCTAATCCCTGCATGTTATCTCCTTCTTCCAGTGGCCACTTGGCTGACTCTGACACACTGTCTTCAGCAGAAGATGAGGTCTCTAGAATAGGAACATCTTCTATAGCAGAGGGAGGCGATCCTAACTCAGAGCCTGGAGGAATAACTGTGTCAGGAGCTAGAAAGTCCAGACGTTCCCGATCTGAAAGTGAGATGTCTTCTGCTGTTATGGCAGCCAAAAAGAATCGCTGGCAGGTTACAGGGAGTGAAAAGCAAAATGGGCGACTAGCCAAAGTCAAGGGACAACGGAGTCAGAAACACAAAGAGAGGATACGCTTACTGAGACAAAAGAGAGAAGCAGCTGCCCGTAAAAAATACAATCTGCTTCAGGATAGTAGCACGAGTGACAGTGACCTGACCTGTGATTCTACCACTAGTAGTTCTGATGATGATGAGGAAGAAGCATCAGGAAGCAGCAAGACAATCACTGCTGATATACCAGGTAGTTTCAAACATAGCTGAATTTGTTGTACAGAAGTTGCATGGATTGCGCTTTTTGCTCCTGTTAATAATACCTTGGGCTTCTTAGCATTTAAGATTTTTTAATTTCATTGTATAATTTGCATTAAAATAAACAGCCCCACCCCACATTTGCCTTTGCCATTTTCCTCCCCTGCATTAATTTGTCTTTTGCCTAATTTTTGCAATGGTTGATTACATTTTTAATTTGTAAATTAGTAGACAAAGTAATCTGTGCCTTTTAAAAGTAAAAAAATGCCAACCAGACTTTATGAATTAATTCTTAAATCACATTAATACCCAATTTCTAAAATGTTTTTAATGTCAAAACAATGTGTATCATTTTACATATTGCAAGTTTCATTCTAGTAATAGTGTGTGAGATCCTTAAGACAGATATACTGTGACTATTTAGTATTAGCTGTTATTTTTTATGCTTTCTATGATACTTTAACTTTGTTTGTAAATCTTAACAGTGCATGTTTCATATTCATGTTTTAGCTCTATCTTATTGAAAAACTATCCTTCTAGCATTGGTTGAATGATGCATTATCACCACCACGTTTTGCATTTGTTTAAAATGCTTCTTTGTTTGATGCTATAAAAAGATTCCCTTAAATTATAACACTCTTAAATCTCTGAAACAAATTGATTCTATACAGCTACTTAGTATATTAAAAAAAGGTTTGACTGAAAACGTGCAGTATAAACAATGTAAATGAAGCAAAGTCAGTACAGTACACCCCCAAAATTCGCAGGGGTTACGTTCCTAGAGCACCCGCGAATTATGGATGTAGTTAAAAAAAAATGCCTATTTTTATAGTTTAAACCCTAAATATGCCCACAAAACATTTTAATTTCATTTCAACCTCAGCTTGATATATTACCTAAAAAATAAGAAAGTAAAGTTAAACCCATATACTATACAGTACTGTACTGATATGTCACCCGCAGTGCTAGAATGTAAAATACCAATGTTACCGCTACATGTACTGTAATTTATGCAAGCGCGTTTTCATTGCCGGAAGCCTTAGAAGGTGCAGGGCGTTTCGGCGGCATCTTTGGGCCTTAACCCTTAAACTGCCACATACTTGGGGGTTAATGCATCCCTGGATGCCAAATACTTTTTTGCTGCACTTTTTAAGTAAATGTCACAATTCACAAAAAAAGTGAAATTTTAATGGAACACATTTTTTTCATGCAAAGAGCATCACAATTACTGCAACACTGATCATTTTACACACTGCTAATGAACTGTAAAAACTATTTAAACAAACTACTGGAACAATATGTACAATGTGCAACTGACGCCATTGATGAAATTCAGTAAATCACTGAGCCAACTGCGCTGAACTGGCTGCACGCAAGCACAGAGGTAAACGCTGATGCTTGCAGGCTAGTCTAGTGCAGTGGCTCAATCACAGAGACAGTGAGGCTGCAGTGCTGCAGGGGCCGGCAGTGGTCATGAGTTGGCTGCTTAACGAATGTACAGCACTGACTGATCAGCTCCAGCATGCTGGTAAATTGCACTGGGAACCGACAATAGCCAGTTGTGGCATGCAATGAATGTACGTCACCAAATATATGCGGCTCCTACGTGCTAGCAAATGGCACTGGGAAACAACTATAGCCGGTTGCGGCAGTTTAAGGATTAAGAAGAACAAAACTGAAAACACAAGAACACTCAGCGGGAGATGTGTCACAGGGCAGCAGTCAATCAGCAGCAAGGAGAAATGAATATCGCTGTAGCAGTCTGGTGCCGCTAAGATTCACAGTGATTTATTTATTTTTATGGTGGAGATTCCAGGGACACACCCAGCCTTGACTTGTTTACCAAAATCAATTTATTTTCTCTTGGATAATGAACCTGTTGCCTCTTAATGGCATTAATCCATTGAAATAACTGGAGCACAAGCAAGTGATTTTTTTTTTTTTGTTTTGAGCCCAGTTTACCAAAATGATTGTAAGATTTGACAGATTTAGTTGAAATTTCTTTGTACAGTAAGGCCTCCTTTGTCCTTGATCTGCTATCACCAGGAAGGCTGGGTCTCTTAATTTATAATTCAATTAAAAATTCCTAATCTGGAATCCTCATGCCCCTTAGTTCTTACCTCCTTTAAACCTTTGCCCCTGATTGCTACAATTTTATGGTTCACTAAAACTAAACCAAAAGAAATGTTAATTACACCCACTTTAGCCATAACCTCAAGGACTGTACAGCTCACAGCATAGTGTTAATCTTTTATTGTGTGTGGTGTTTAAAGTGCAAGCCCCAGGCTACTGACCAACTTTATTTTTGTTGTGTATTTTGGGAAAATTCTGAAATTTGCGTTATTTTCTTATTTGAATATTTTATATACATTTTCAATCTGCTTTAATGATATAGTTAACCAGATTTCAAAATTCTACAGTTATGTCCTTGTCTGAAATGTAATTGGCTGAGTTTTGTTCACCTCTGTGTGAGAATGCCACAAAGGCACAGTGTTTAGAGATTTGACTGCCACAGAACGATTCCTGGGTTCAACTTTTCTTCAATATTGTCTCTATGGAGTTTGAATTTTGTCCTGTTTTGTGGCATTTTTGTTTTAATAGGGAAATTGACAAATTATTGCACAGAGACATATGAAAAGCAACTGTTCTTTGGGGTAAAGGTTAAGTGTCTCTTCCTTGTTAAATTAAGTTTATGGGTTAAGCTTGACAGGAATAAAAAGTATGTTTGGTTCAGTTCATAATTTGGAGGGTGTACAGGATATAGATGTCATGCTACAGTCTGTTAAAAAGGTGAATGGGTGAGAGGATTCATTTGCTGTTCTTGCCAAAGTGCGAACGGCACACTTCACTCTTCACTTCATATTTGCACTCGCAACTTGTGTGCTCATGTCTTTTTGTTTAGTTGTGTTCAAGGAAACAAAGGAAGAATGCTTTCTACTTAGTGTTACAATAAGTGTCATTCAGTATTTCCCTAGTAAAATAAATATCTAATATAATGTGCATCCTACAGAACATTGCTCAATAATTAAATTGGTGTTAACATTTTGGGAAAGCACACTGTAAAAGGGATGGTACTAGTTCTTACTTTTTTGCAAGATCAAATGGAATTGGTTACAGGAAGGAAAAGTCTGTCAAATCTTTGAATGATCAATGCATGTTGTTCTGCAGTCATTACGCTTTAAGTTGTACTGTCGCACAGAAAATATTTTGTAAAAGTCATACATGGTACCTGGGAGCAATTCCAGGTTATGCATCTTGGAAATTTACTGGGACCCATACCAGTGCAACTTTGCAGTCTTCCCATGATGGTGGTTTTCACTCATTAGGTAATCATTTCAGGTTTAAACGTTCTCAAATTTTTTTAAGAAAATATGTTTGTGATTAGAGTTAAGTGTTGGCATGTGTTTTGTTTGTTTGTTACTTTACCCAGTGTACTACAAAAGAGATATGCCCGGCAAACATCATGAATTGAAAAAATGGGACCCAAAAGTGTGATACAAATAGGGCTCAACTAAGTATGCTGTTCCATTGGGCCATTTTGGAAGGCTGATGGAATCTGTTTTTACCTAATAAATACTACTGCCTAGAACTTCAGGACAGTGTCTGGTGGTAACTCGGTTCAACAATTTACTTCCTGGCATATACTGAGAGCATCGATCTTCTTTAATTATATATACAGTTCACACTATCGGATAGCCTACCTTAGAAAATAACCTTCAGAGGCTCCTGCATGTTAGTTGTTTTTTCTTATGGTTGGTTCTCCGTTTTGAATATTGGTGTATGTATTTAAAGATATGTTTTATATGCTTTATCTGTCAGTTTTATTGCTCTTGCAACAACTTGGTAAAATGCCTGTGATTTGTACTAGACCTCAATGTAGGAAATTGCCAGTTTGACATTCTAGGAATTCTTAACCCAGTTTGGTGTCACATGCATAGGAATTTACTGGTAAATCCTAAACAAACACCATGTGCAAATTTTTTTTTTTTTTCTTCAACATTGCAAATGATTTTTTTCTTGTTTTACACGCGATGTGGTTTACCTAAGCCTCAATTTACAGTAAATTCATGCTTATGACCAACTGAATACAAAGTGTTTGTAAAATGGTTTTGAATTATATTTTCTCATAATGTTTGTGTGTAGTAGTTGATAATTATTTTTAGGTTGATGTTGCATTTTAGAAGTAGACAATAATTTGTCAGAAGTACAGCAGTTACTAGATGATTTGTGTATTCTGTGTTCTGACTTTTGTCTGAAATGTTTGAAAAAATTTTTTTTTTAATTTGCAGAGAATCTTTTACTTTTTTAATGCACACTAATAGTTGTAGGTAGTATTTGTTTTCATGCTGTAAATGGTTGTGGGAAACTCAGAGGGATTTTTCTCCTTTTGTAATGAGTCTACCTGACCACATTGAATTTTTATATATAAAACCATGTGAATTTTCCTGGGAGGATTAAAAAAAGAGTCTACCTGACCACATTGAATTTTTATATATAAAACCATGTGAATTTTCCTGGGAGGATTAAAAAAAAAAAAAGTGTGTGCATTTTCATTTTCTTCTTGACTTTTCCATTGGATTTAACCTAATTCTCATAAACAATGTAGCATTATGAAGCAGTCATTTAGGCATCACACCAAATAAAGTTGATTCAGACTAACTAGAACATTAAGAATATAACATCTAATGGTTCGATTTTCCAAAATAGTGTCTTTTTTTGGTTTATTATTTAGTGAATTGCACTGAGCTGAAGTGGGTACAAGTACATCATACGCTGTACAATTTAAACTCAATGGGTCTCTGTTCTCTTCTGTATAACCTGGGGCACTGAGAATCTAATGTTTCACAAGTGGAAGAGCCAAGCCTATTAAATGTTGCATTTTAATAATAAGGCAGTGGTTCATCATTATTTGGTTGTCATCTTAAGTAAGACCAGAACAACTTGCCAAAAAAAAAAAAAAGCCAAATTTCATTTAAAAAAACGATTAACAGGAAAGTGCACAGTTAGACAATAGATAACAAAAGTTTACAACAGAACAGTTGAACCCTAGCCTTATTGTTAGACCCAATGCTAAATGAAAACTAGTTGATAGAATTATTGATTGCTACAGGGTTGGACAGTTTGGTATTCCGGACACCTGGGACTTCCAGTTTTTAATTCTGGACAGCCCAATGTCAAAGCCCAATGACTACCAGATTTTTTGGTTTTTAAATCAATGCATTATTTTTCTAATCAAAACTAATCTGATTAAAACTAAAGACTCAATTCTTCATGTTCGATCTTAGCTGGGTGTCACTTTTAAAGGCAGTTGCTTATATTGTGCCAGACTGCTATAACCAGTATTTCACTGGCATACACCCCACTAGGGAGCAAAATTGCAAAGCAAGTCTATAAATCAAGGAAGAGAAACAATAGTACAGTGGAACCTCGGTTTGCGAGCATAATTCGTTCCGGAAACGTGATCGTAGTCCAAAGCACTCGTATATCAAAGTGAATTTCCCCATAAGAAATAATGGAAACTCAGATGATTTGTTCCACAACCCAAAACTATTCATATAAAAATGATTAATACAAAATATAAAGTAAAAAATACATAAAAACAAATTAACTTGCACTTTACCTTTGAAAAGAATCATGGCTGGTGTGACTGAGTTTCTCAACTCTTCTGGGATTGCACCCAACGGGACGACACGCGGAAGAGCGTCCCAAAACAATCGCAGTCTCCCAGCGCTGAAGCAGTTCTCTGTAAAAGCGAATCCGAAAAGATCGCGGACATGCTATAAGCGCCTGCCGTCAATGGGTGATACAAGGAACAACGAACGTTATAAATGTGCAGGGCCCTGCCTGACTGCTGTGTCTGTGTATAAATAACCACGCTGTTGCTGTTTCAAGCTGAATAAAGCTTGTGTTGCTAAAGTACTGAGACTCCGCTTCGTGTTTTAGGGTGCAAGACGGGGACTTGCACGTCACAGCAGAGACACACACACACACGCTCACACAGTCACAATGCTAATGCTGTAGTAAACACTATACGCTCGTACGGATGTTGACTATATGAGTGAGGCACGCCGACTCACACGGAGAATAGGAGACGATTGCCCACAATCCCGCAGTGAGAGAGAGAGAAGAACCATCAGCTCAGTTGTGATCACATGACGCTCAGCAGACAAACTACTCGTACTGCAAGACCTCGCTCGTTTATCAAGTGAAAATTTATTAAAAATTTTTGCTCGTCTTACAAAACACTCGCAAACCGAGGTTCCACTGTATTAGGTTTAGACTATTAGGTTTTAAAACCTGGTATCTCAGCACACTACCATATGGATTTATAATTTGTCCCCCTCTGATTCTGTAAACCTTGGAAGGGGACGGAGAAACATAAGCACTAGAATACTATAAGAAGAATGTTTAATAAACATTTGCCTGATTTTTCAGAGAGCTGTAATGTTAACAATTTCGTAAGTATGATCAAAGCAAGAGGGCCAAAGCACTTAATATTTTGCTTGTGCTATGTTTGTGCCAGTCCTGAGCGGTCAGTTTGACACAGCATGAAGTGCAAGTGTGGCCTGAGCTGCAACAAAATTCTAATAGCTCAGAAGAGTCAAAGTTACAGATGATAGTAAAAATAGAAAATTAAGACCTTTGAAAAAAAGGTGGATGGTAGAACACTGTAAGATTTTTCTCTGATGGGTTGTTAACAGAGAATTTTCCTTTGGTGTTGAGAGCCAAAATGCTTACTATGTGGTTGTTTAACTCTTTTAGGGCGGATGTCGACTTTTGTCGACAGGAGGGGTTGAAGGCGAATGTCGACAAAAGTCGACATCCACGGATAGAAGGCGACAATCAGCTGTTAATGGCGACAAATCTCACTATCACGTCACAGGCATTCCCTCTGTGCTTGGAGGAATGCTAGACTCGTTGACTTGGCAACTAAACCTTGCGTGTGCGTGAGTTGCGAAATGTAAACAATGGCAAGATGGCATCGACATGTGAAAAGGGAGCGAAGGAAGTGCAGAAAAGAAAACACTCGGCAGACGATGTTTTGCGCATTATTGCGGAGTCGAACTCTTGATTTTTCAGAATCGGATTTTATTGGCAGTGATCAGGAGATCGAGCAAGAGAGTGAGAAGCCGGCATCAGCTGATCAGACACCAGCCGATGCCGCGCCAGCGGATCTGCTGCCAGTTGAGTGCCTTCGCACAACCGATGCATCTACGGCAAGGTTCGCATGAGACAAATACACAGACATTGATCCGTTGAGAGACGATCTGGCTACCGGAGTTAACAAGACAGCATGGCTTGCTGTTGGACACGACAGATCACCAGCTGCTGTACTTCAGGCTGCTCTCTCCTGATGCTGCTTTTCAGCTACTGTCAGACGAGACAAACAGGTGTAGGCAGAGAATTTTTTTGAATCGCGAGCTGCGTTTGCATCGCATTCTCGTTTTTCAAAGTGGAAACCCACAACAAAAGACGAGATGAAGTGCGCTGTGGCATTATAAATAGAGATGGGACAGAACTGGTGATATAACTTCAGGGAGCATTGGTCCAAACGTGTTTTGTCCCCTGGTGGCTTTGGACAGGTTATGCAGCGTGGTGATAGGTACGTGCTGCTGCAAAGTTTTATTCATTTCTGTAATAAACAGAAGCAAATCCCATGGGGTGAGCCAGGCTATAATGCCATACATAAAGTTCATAAAGTTTCAGAAGATGAAAAGAGGTGACAATATGGTTTTCATGCAGGCAGAAAACTTGGTGGCAGTGGCATGGCACGATGGCAAATGGGTGACTTGTCTCTCTACAGTACACACTAACAATATATGTGAGAAAGTGCAGCAACAGACAATTGAAAAATAGGCACCAAAGCAACACATATTGTAAGGAGTGCAATGTGGCAGTGACTGAAATTGGCTGTTTTGAGCGAGATCAGACTTTGCAGGACTTTGCTGTGTAAAATGTATGTGATATGTATGTGAAATCATAGAGTATGCAGGCTCATACAACATGCAAGACAGTAACATTTGTCAAAAGTAAATATTTTTTGTTGATTTGATATGTTAAACAATTGCTTTGTGTTCTTTTTTAAAAAATGTTAGTTTTTGGAAAAATATTCAGCCCTGGGAGAAAAACAAAAAAAAAAATTAGCCCTAAAAGAGTTAAAATCAGTGTTATATGAAGAAGGTGTGAAAGTTTTATAAATGCAGTGTCTGTTTGCAGAAATGGCCTATTAATTGGAACACCTCTTTTTAATTTATTGCATTCAATGTAGTCAATGATTATAGTATACATTAGCTATGTTCAGTTGTGCTTATTACGTTGCTTTTTTTATCCACATTATCCTACTATTTCCTCTATAAAGACTGGAGGTTTTACTGATGTAATCTGCCATTTCCCAAGGCTTTGTTGAAAGTGTATTATAGCTGTCCTGCTTTGTTTTCAGGTATACATAAGCTGAATCAGACTTACCTTCAAATGCTTTGTTTTCATAAAATATCCACATGAAACCTATTTGAATAAAAGTACATTTACCTTTAACACTAGAAAATTTTGGTCAAAAGTGGTGAATTAAATTAAAATCTGTTGCTTTGCTTCTGGTTTGACAATTTTAATATTAAATAAGCACACACAAAGTATTACATTAATGGAAAACTATTATTTTTTTATTTGCACAACATGGTCAAATTCAAACTTGCTTCCCAGAGAAGTCTGAGAAGTATGTTAAATCAAAGTATGTTAGACATATTCTTCCTGGCAGTTTTGCTTTTGTTTTTTTTACCATTGGTTATTAAGCTACATCAAACTTGAAGTTTATTGCTACTTTCATTTCCATGATTTGTATTGGAAAAGAGTAGCTTAGGAAAACAAAGTCTGCATGAGTGTTTTTGCAGGATTCATTGTTAATTAGTTGTAGCTTTTCAAGCCACCACTGTCTTTTCCAGCTCTACTTTGATTTTCATAGACCTCTGAACTGAATGCAAAACAAGAAACAGCCCTGGGCAGGATGTGCCGCATAACTGCAAAGCAGTTGAACATACACACCACCCACGCTCACTCACACTTGCCCAATTACAAGTAACCCACTGACTTGTAGTGTGCTGTTATGCATGACTTTGACAATGGGAGAATTCAGTAAGAAACTCAAGCAGCAGATCTTGCGTTTTCTCCCCAATAGCATCCAGAGTATCAGTATTTAATGAGCCATCCATCTAGTATGAACCAGTGTTCTAAGTGGATTAAAGCATTTTGGTAATGAATGGATAAATCACGATGTTTGTAAATATAACAAATCTTAAAAATCTTTTAGGTCCAGTATGTCCAGTACTTTGAGAAAAGCGATTTTCATGTTTTGACACCAGCACAGATTATGCAATAACTCCAAGATTAGTTGCCAAGTGGGGGCTGGGCGGATTATTGGCTTTGGAACCCCTGCCGATTTTTTTTTTTTTTTTCCAGCTAAACTGGAGTTTTTTTTGTTCTATCCTCCTGGCCATCTGACATTACCATCCATTTTCCAACCCGCTGAATCTGAACACAGGGTCACGGGGGTCTGCTGGAGCCAATCCCAGCCAACACAGGGCACAAGGCAGGAACCAATCCTGGGCAGGGTGCCAACCCACCGCAGGACACACACAAACACACCAAGCACACCTTGTTGTGTTTTAATTTATTTTTATTATTGCATATTTTTAATTCTTCTTGTAACTATTTTGTCATCTTGTAAAGCATGTTTGGGCTACATTGCTATATGAAAATGTGGTATATAAATAATTGTTGTTGTCTATGCATATTCATTGAATGGGTCAACTCTCCTTACTTTATTATGCTCTTTTAAACACTCATTTGACAGCATTGTTAAACCCCAAGTTGATTTTCTTAGAATAACGTTCAGAGTAGTATCAAACATAAACTTTAGGGGCTTTACAAGGTGCCCCAACACACTTTTGTACTTGTAAATATCATTTTAGTCTGTCCTTTATCAAATGATTAACTGAAATAAAAAGAAGTCACTGAGAATTGCTAGTGCAGTTACCTACCTTCCTCACTAAATTACATATATATATACACACAAACTGTGTAAGCCAGATACTAGAAAGTTTACAAATCGTCAGAACTACTCTGGGCATCTCTCTCCTGCGAGGATTTGTGTTGCCGACGTGCTTGCATCGTTTGTGCATTAGCAGCTAAGCGACTGTCTTTCTTATGAGGTTTTGTTTTGCTGGTATGCTGGCCTTGCTTGTGTATCCTTGGAGCTGGAGCCCTTACCCCGACTTAACCTCTCACTTCAGGGCCGGACAGAGACACACACTTCCACGCATAGACGTTCGAATCACAAAGACAGAATGAGTCCCAAAAAATAGTTAGTTGCTGGGTTGGCATCCCATTTAATTTCAAAAGCAACAGGGGCGCGGTGGTACTCAAACATAAAGATTGCTGGTAGTCGCCTCCAGTTCGCCCTATGGTGGTCGTTCCGAGTGTCAGCTGGATGATAACATGCATACAAGACCGCAAGATCACCCCCCACCCTACCCAGAAGGGGGTGGGTTAGGGCTGATTTCACCCTACAGTATTTTTAGTCTACCAATGAGGAACATGTGTACCAAGTTTCATGAAAATCACTCCAGCCGTTTGGAAGTGATGCTGGAACATACATACACACATTGACCCCCCAACAATATATATATATATATATATATATATATATAAAATATAATATACAGTAAGCAGCTGGAGATCCACAAAGGGAAAAAAATAAACCACATATCATAAAGTAGTTTTTATTCCCGAGCTTTCAGCCCCTACCAGGAGCCTTCATCAGAGGATAATGCTTAAACTTACAAGAATCAAAGGCAATATATAGCACAATTCGTTGGGGGTGGGGGAGGTGGAGGGATGTACAGGTCGTAACGTTTTATTTATTATGAACATGTTCTACTTAAGTTTGCATATGCTGGGTTTATGTCCAAATGTCAGTTAATGGCGTTTTTGTTTGGTACGTGATTCTTTTTTCTCCCTTTGTGGATCTCCAGCTGCTAATATGCAAACCATATCACAGACTTTCGCTTCCATATATACAGTGGGGCAAAAAAGTATTTAGTCAGCTACCAATTGTGCAAGTTCTCCCACTTAAAAAGATGAGAGAGGCCTGTAATTTTCATCATAGGTATACCTCTACTATGAGAGACAAAATGAGAAAAAAAAAAATCCAGAAAATCACATTGTCTGATTTTTGAAGACTTTATTTGCAAATTATGGTGGAAAAAAAGTATTTGGTCAATAACCAAAGTTCATCTCAATACTTTGTTGGCAATGACAGAGGTCAAACGTTTTCTGTAAGTCTTCACAAGGTTTTCACACACTGTTGCTGGTATTTTGGCCCATTCCTCCATACAGATCTCCTCTAGAGCCGTGATGTTTTGGGGCTGTCCCTGGGCAACATGGACTTTCAACTCCCTCCAAAGATTTTGTATGGGGTTGAGATCTGGAGACTGGCTAGGCCACTCCAGGACCTTGAAATGCTTCTTACGAAGCCACTCCTTCGTTACCCGGGCGGTGTGTTTGGGATCATGGTCATGCTGAAAGACCCAGCCACGTTTCATCTTCAGTGCCCTTGCTGATGGAAGGAGGTTTTCACTCAAAATCTGACGATACATGGCCCCATTCATTCTTTCCTTTACACGGATCAGTCGTCCTGGTCCCTTTGCAGAAAAACAGCCCCAAAGCATGATGTTTCCACCCCCATGCTTTACAGTAGGTATGGTGTTCTTTGGATGCAACTCACGATGAGTAGAGTTTTTACCAAAAAGGTCTATTTTGGTTTCATCTGAACATATGACATTCTCCCAGTCCTCTACTGGATCATGCAAATGCTCTCTAGCAAACTTCAGACGGGCCTGCACATGTACAGGCTTAAGCAGGGGGACACGTCTGGAACTGCAGGATTTGAGTCCCTGGCGGCGTAGTGTGTTACTGATGGTAGCCTTTGTTACTTTGGTCCCAGCTCTCTGCAGGTCATTCACTAGGTCCCCCCGTGTGATTCTGGGATTTTTGTTCACCGTTCTTGTGATCATTTTGACCCCACAGGGTGAGATCTTGCGTGGAGCCCCAGATCGAGGGAGATTATCAGTGGTCTTGTATGTCTTCCATTTTCTAATAATTGCTCCCACAGTTGATTTCTTCACACCAAGCTGCTTACCTGTTACAGATTCAGTCTTCCCAGCCTGGTGCAGGTCTACAATTTTGTTTCTGGTGTCCTTTGATAGCTCTTTGGTCTTGGCCATAGTGGAGTTTGGAATGTGACTGTTTGAGGTTGTGGACAGGTGTCTTTTATATTGATAACGAGTTCAAACAGGTGCCATTAATACATGTAACGAGTGGAGGACAGAGGAGCCTCTTACAGAAGAAGTTACAGGTCTGTGAGAGCCAGAAATCTTGCTTGTTTGTAGGTGACCAAATACTTATTTTCCACCATAATTTGCAAATAAATTCTTTAAACATCAGACAGTGTGATTTTCTGGATTTTTTTTCTCATTTTGTCTCTCATAGTTGAGGTATACCTATGATGAAAATTACAGGCCTCTCTCATCTTTTTAAGTGGGAGAACTTGCACAATTGGTGGCTGACTAAATACTTTTTTGCCCCACTGTATATAGTGCTGGGCGCTATACCGGTTCATACCAAAAACATTTTTATTTTTGTTAGGGATTTTTCTTATACTGGAACACTGGTTTAAATAGCCTAAACAACATTCGGAACGTGGCGGAGTGGGAAACTGTTTAAGGGGGGACCTTTTTCAATGGTGCATCACTAAATACGCATGCAACGGAGTACATGCGCTAGTGGAGGTATTGAGCAGTGAAAATGGATAGAGAAAGTTCTGAAACTGAAGCTGTAGCAGACGATAAAGTTGAACATGATGACATAGAAGAACATTTGACGAAAAAAGGTGCCGTGTCTGTTGCCTGGAGATACTTTGGTTTTAAAAGGTTGGATATGGACCATTATGTTCAAATTTGTGAATACCGTTTCTATACTACTGAATAATACTGCAAGCCAAGTTGTACTTGTTTAATTTTTTTTCAATACTGTGTAATGTACTTGGTTACTGTGTAATAGTGTGAGCACTAATAGTGTGGGGGGGGGGGGGAGCACAAAATGTCAACTTTACTCTTGAAATTTCCACTTTAATTACGTAGTTTATTTTGTCATTAAAGTAGAACATCATAAACTTTATCTTAAAATCGTTTAATTTACTAGTTTCTCAAATCCCATTGTAACTAAAGTAGGACGTTAAATGCTTTGTTTTGTATTTGATCTTCACTACCTGCTTCTTAAACGGGCTTTCTCTTCCTCCAGCAGGACATAGAATCCATTACATTCGTAATATTACAGCTCTCTGAATAATTAAAATACTGAGATGTATACGTGATATTATTTTCATGATGATAGTTAAAGCATGTTATTAAAAATGGGAACACTGTGGCACAGTGATAGTGACGAACAGGCGCCTTGTCCACAGATTGTTCCTGCCTCCCGCAAGGTGCTTGCTGCGCTATGCGCGACCTTCAATGAAATAATTTATTGCAGCAGTACTGTCTCTTTCAAACATACTAACAGCCGATTCTTGTCCTTCCTTTTCTTTATCCAAGTAACCAATCGCCACACAATCAGCTCTGTAATAGATGTTGAGCCATCTGTAAGCTTAGAACGCTGATTCTTCAAAACTTTTAAGAAACATTGAAATATCTTCATAGTACATGTTTAGTTATTCTATCCATCTGTCTTTCTGCAGTGTCGCGCCAGCCCCAGCAAGAATACAGCGCGAGGCAGGAACAATCCGTGAACGGGAGCGCAAGCTCCTTGCTAGCGCTGCGGCACCGTGTCCTCACATGTTTAATTATTAACAATATAGATTATTTAAATGAATTTATTTGTATAATAAACATATTGTGCTGCATTTCATCTTAAAAATGATATCGTCATCATATGTAAATATGCGCTTTATAAAGTGGCGCAGGTTGTGCAATATTATAACTGTATCGCAAGTTTACAGTGAGGTAATTGTACTTGTAAGTACAAACAGGTCTACAAGGAGCACTTGATGGATTGATTAAGTGCATTTATAGTCTTGGGATGAAACTGTTTCTGAACCGTGAGGTCCGTACAGGAAAGGCTCTGAAGTGTTTGTCGGATGAGAGCAGTTCAAATAGCGAATGGCTGAGGCAGCCTGTGCTTGATTCTGTATACCGATAATTCTCTTTCCGATCAGCTGCTCCAAGTGGTGCAGTGAGAGTAACAACGCTAAAGTAGCTATGGTATTTGGAATAGTTTGGCCATTCCTTGGACCATTATAATGTTACAGGTTAATTACAATCAAATGCCTTAAACTAATAAACAATATGTGGATAATTTCAGTGTATTTATAAAGCCGCGTCAGGGATGTGAATCTGAAAAAGAAAGGGAAACCACACTGGAACAGTAGCATTGCTTTGACGCTGGGTGCCACCAGTTTGCAAAACTGAGCGGAGAACTTGCGTAAGCCAGGCTTTGAGATTGCGTGAAAATGTGTGCAGCTTTACACCAAGTTTAGGTTTTATACAACGCGATTTGAGCGTGGAAACTGGAGTATGCAACATTTTTGTGCGTATGCACCATTTATACATGAGGCCCTGAACTCCATACAGAATGTCAAGACAGGGTTATGAGCAAAATAAGTAGCACACAATTCTTTTCTCCAATGACCAGGATGGCCATTTCCTTTAAAAAAAAAAAAATAAAATAATATGGCCAAGGACAGCTTAAAATAATAAATTTGCCCAAAAAAAATAACCCAATACCTGAGGTAGACAGAATGACTTGCTAGAAAGCTGTAATTGTTGTCCGAGCAAAAGGTTTAGGTAAATACCATCAAAGACTGGAGGGTAGGAGTCCCATCAGAGATATTAGAGTGATAGAATGGGTATATGCTATCACACAAATTTTACCTCACAAAGATATTACAATGATAAACAACATCTAAAAGTGCACATACAGTGGGGCAAAAAAGTACTTAGTCAGCCACCAATTGTTCAAGTTCTCCCACTTAAAAAGATGAGAGAGGCCTGTAATTTTCATCATAGGTATACCTCAACTATGAGAGACAAAATGAGAAAAAAAATCCAGAAAATCACATCGTCTTATTTTTAAAGAATTTATTTGCAAATTATGTTGGAAGATAAGTATTTGGTCACCTACAAGCAAGCAAGATTTCTGGCTCTCACAGACCTGTAACTTCTTCTGTAAGAGGCTCCTCTGTCCTCCACTCATTACCTATATTAATGGCACCTGTTTGAACTCGTTATCAATATAAAAGACACCTGTCCACAATCTCAGTCACACTCCAAACTCCACTATGGCCAAGACCAAAGAGCTGTCAAAGGACACCAGAAACAAAATTGTAGACCTGCACCAGGCTGGGAAGACTGAATCTGCAATAGGTAAGCAGCTTGGTGTGAAGAAATCAACTGTGGGAGCAATTATTAGAAAATGGAAGACATACAAGACCACTGATAATCTCCCTCGATCTGGGGTTCCACGCAAGATCTCACCCCGTGGGGTCAAAATGATCACAAGAACGGTGAGCAAAAATCCCAGAACCACACGGGGGGACCTAGTGAATGACCTGCAGAGAGCTGGGGACCAAAGTAACAAAGGCTACCATCAGTAACACAGGTACGCCGCCAGGGACTCAAATCCTGCAGTGCCAGACGTGTCCCTCTGCTTAAGCCAGTACATGTGCAGGCCCGTCTGAAGTTTGCTAGAGAGCATTTGGATGATCCAGAAGAGGATTGGGAGAATGTCATATGGTCAGATGAAACCAAAATAGAACTTTTTGGTAAAAATTCTACTCGTCGTGAGTTGCATCCAAAGAACACCATGCCTACTGTAAAGCATGGGGGGTGGAAACATCATGTTTTGGGGCTGTTTTTCTGCAAAGGGACCAGGACGACTGATCCATGTAAAGGAAAGAATGAATGGGGCCATGTATCGTCAGATTTTGAGTGAAAACCTCCTTCCATCAGCAAGGGCATTGAAGATGAAACGTGGCTGGGTCTTTCAGCATGACAATGATCCCAAACACACCACCCGGGTAACGAAGGAGTGGCTTCGTAAGAAGCATTTCAAGGTCCTGGAGTGGCCTAGCCAGTCTCCAGATCTCAACCCCATAGAAAATCTTTGGAGGGAGTTGAAAGTCCATGTTGCCCAGCGACAGCCCCAAAACATCACTGCTCTAGAGGAGATCTGCATGAAGGAATGGGCCAAAATACCAGCAACAGTGTGTGAAAACCTTGTGAAGACTTACAGAAAACATTTGACCTCTGTCATTGCCAACAAAGGGTATATAACAAAGTATTGAGATGAACTTTTGTTATTGACCAAATACTTTTTTTCCACCATAATTTGCAAATAAATTCTTCAAAAATCAGACTGTGATTTTCTGGATTTTTTTTTCTCATTTTGTCTCTCATAGTTGAGGTATACCTATGATGAAAATTACTAAATTGACTAAATACTTTTTTGCCCCACTGTAGTGAGTGAAGGGGTGCCAGATGTATGAAAAACATGGTAAAAATTCAGTGATCATGGGTTGAAAAATAGCCCAAAATATCTCCTTATTTTTTTAAAAAAGTATCCCAGATACTGTAAATACATCCCAGGAAAGTCCATTAGCCCCCACCAAAATGGATGACGATCAATAATAGCTCAATTGGTAACACTGGCAGCAACTGACTTAATTGTTAACCTGGACCACCAAGCCATGCTGTTAATATTGAAAATCTCACTATTCACTACATTGACTACAGCTGAAACCGAAAAACAGAGGTCTTCACAGAGCTAAGGGAGACTCTGTCATCTTGTCATTTGTGTGACTACTGACAGTATAGCGAATGTGGTCCAAGAGTTTGGGCTGAACAAATTGAGCAAGACTGGGCTGTTTCAAATGTAGACTACACATTATGGTTGGTAATTTAAATGGCCAAAACACAATACATGCTAGAAACATAATGCAGTATTCCTCGCAGCTGTTATTTAAATCAAAGCATACACAATTTTTGTGTGCTTGTCAGACATCCAAATAGGTCATGGTTTGAATACCAGTAGCTTTTTTATATGTTAATAAATGACACTGACTTCACTATTTATCCACCTGCTTATACTTTGTATTTGTCTTTTAAAAATAGATGAGAGATTCTGTATGCAATTCAGCCCTTAAAAGACTCTAATTATTTTCATAACAATAGTTGTATGTAGAATATGTGAAAAATGTGTCAAAGCTACTTGTTGTAGTAAATTCATTATTTTTAACTTGTGAGAAATCTTATCACAATTTTATCCTCTGAAAGGGCATTGAGCACTGGAAGAAATGTGGTCAAATACTTAAAGGTCCGCACTAAAGCCAGAAACTGTTAATGGGATGGCAATTTTTAGCAGAAAAACCTGTGATTAGCATAATGGTGAATTTAAGTGACGATTTTGAAAAGTTCCAGTTTTAGAACACAAAGTTTGAAAAAAGTTAAGTTTCTATTTTCAGTAGCAAGTTAGAAGTCAGAGTTCTGCATTTGTTGTTATTAGGAATGTTTTTTAAAAATGGAACTTTTGCACTTTTTGTAATCAAGGAAAAAAGTGTAACTGTGATTGTTTAGATTTTTGTAACATCCTCAGGACTTATTTTCATTTGTTCCTAGGTTAATTTATGATTCATATTTATACTGTTTTCAAGTATAAAAATATTTTCAATTGTAGAAAGTGTGTCTCCATATTTATTTCTATAAATGTATTCACTTTAAAGGGCTTAATAATTAAATTTTTGAAATCACAATATAGCATCGGTATCATCAGGATTGTGGCAGATACTGTGATCTTAGTTTGACCTCCTATTGTCCACCCCTACTAAGGAGTAATATTTAATAGATGAGCCAAATTTATTCACATTTAAAATGTTACAATTTCATGCTGCTTTGATTGTTCAAATGTGTGTTCCTTTTTTTTGTCTGTCCAAACATCATGGCTTCCTGTGTGAAATCCGACATCCTGGTTTTTATGTTAATCCGTTTTTTGAAATTCTTGTTAAAACAACCTTTGTTGTGCTGCTTTCAAAGCATCTTGTTGAGTGATCAGACTTTGTGTAATGTGTAGCCTGTGTACAAATCAAGAATTAGAATGTTCTTGTATTCAATCAATTGTAACTGAAAGACTATATTACTGTTTCCAATGTACGTTTCAAATATATAATATACTGTAAGTGCATTCACTACATCTGTTACTTGTTAGCGGCTATAATAATGAATATTAGTTTGCCTTCAAAACCGGATGACTGATACAAATGTAGCGTTTGTAGATTCATATTTAGTATGTTGCTTGGTCTGTATTGCTATAACTGTGGGTCTCTGCGATGCATATCTGTTAACCACAGTACATGTTGTATTACTAGCTTTTAAATGCTTCAAAGCATTGAAATACTAAATTTTTATTTTGATATTAATAAAAGTAGTAGTTCATTTCAGTGCGGATTATTTGCAACTTACTTGATATAACTGTTAGCACTGGCAGCATTTCAGTTTCCTGACAGATCCCATAGTACTTTGTGTGACCCTGGAACCACTTAGAAATTTGATTGATGCTTTGATGGATATCTTTAGATGAATAATCAGAGAATGAATGCAAAGCTTTCATTACTTTTATTGGGACTGTATGGGACATGTTATTAAAAGTGCTTAATCTCGCCATCTACAAGTTAACAGTTATACCGACATCTAATTGGTGACATCTTGCACTCTCAAAGCATGCAAGAATCTATTTCTGAGCTATCTCCAAAATTGATATTTTGATCACCCCCCTTTCTGTTTTTTCAACTATTTGGTACCAAAATATTTATTCTTACTACATCCCTAGTGTTCTGACAAATTTGGTTAAAGTAAAGTACATTGGTGCAGAATGATGTAGCAGTGGTTAGTCCTGGCACCTTAGATACATTGTCCTGGGTTCAAATCTATTCACTAGACTATGTCCATATGGAATTTGCACATTCCATCTATGTGACACTCTGGCAGAGTTGCTTAATTGGTGTTTCTGAATTAGTTCCTGTGGAAGTGTATATATAAGCACTTGTTCTATTGAGGGTTGTGTCGTGCATTGTCCTTAGTGCTTTCATGAAAGGCTCTTGCAACCTGTGACACTGAATTTGATTTAACAAGTTTGAGGAAGTACTTAAAGAGCAGCATTTATCAAACTTTATGGGATCACAACCATGTTTCTGTTTGAAAATAGAATGCAATCGTCAGACCTGGCAGGGCTAGAGTTCCTTATGGTGAATACTGCTCAATTGTTGGAGTGGGGGTGACAATTCCTGTTTGTGAGTTTAGCACGATTGTTGGGGTTAGTGGCTGGTTCCCATATGTGAATAGAGTGCGATTACCAGAGTGGCGACTTGCTACAATTTATAAACAATGGCAACTCGCGACCCACTGGTGATCTTGGCCCAGTGGTTGAGAAACACTATCAGAGCATTAGAAAATAACATTATGTAGATTGAAAATAATTTTAAGAAAAGAAATCTCCTAATTTTAATAAGGCTACGTTTATTGTAAGGATTTGCCTGGTAATAAGTGCAGCTGATGCCGTAAGCTTTTTTCAGCTATTAAACATCCACTAGTACATTGGAACAATATACAAGAAGAAAATCTGCATGACTGACTCGTTATATATATATAATTTGCTATAAGCTATTGACTACTTTAGCTAGAGAACATAAGACTCCAGGTTAGATGCTTTTTTTGGACAATAAGTAATACAGTTCTTTTAATAAGTAAAATTCTTTTTAATAAGTAAAAGCAGTTCTTTGATGTTACATCAGGAGATTGATTAAATATTTAGTTTGTTTTTTTTAAAGTGTGTATCTTTATATGTGATCTTTTGACTTTTTAACCGTGATCCCTGGCTCTTATGTTAATGGAATCCACTATTTTTTTTTGTTTTGTTTTTTTTAATATGTGAATGCTTTATAGGTATAATACTGTCATTGCCTAATTAATTTTCCTGTCGTAAATGTTTTTGGAAATTAATAAAATTTAGTGTGGAATAATGCACATGAAACCAGCAACTGATTTGTGTCTTGACATTGCCTCTTGGATCTTAGCAGCTGAGCTAGTTGTGTGTGAATTTGGCTATAGCAATCTGAGTTTTGCAACGTAAATCAGAAACCAGAGCCAAAAATACTTGTCATATTAAAATAGATATTTATCCTAAAGTTTTAAAAACTGATTTTACAACATTAAATAGTTACTCTTCCCCTTTATCTTCTTAGTAATTGTTGTTTATCACTATAATTAACTTGACTAATAATGAGAGTAGAGGTAAACATTCATTTACAGTTTTATCTAGGCATGAAGGAAAACAGTATTTTACCTTAATTCTTGCAACAATGATGAGAATAAAATATGTAAATGCTAGTTCAATAAAATAGTAATTGTGTTTCACAACTTGTCATATGTAATTATAACCTTAACAGGACCTATTATTGTAGCTGGATTTTTCATAGTCTTCTTTGCCATTTTAAATGGCAAATAATCAAACATGGTAATTATTCAGTACAATAAAACTTACTTTTAAACCTCCCTTACATCCACTTTTTATTAATTTTTGTCTGTTTTTTACCATATAAAAAAATGATGGTTCCTTTTGGAAGTGCTAAATGATATTAATACGTTGTCAATATTTAATGCAGTTTTTCATTATTAAGTATGTCTTTTATTACCTGTCATTATGTCAGATTATCAAGATATTTCTCAGTAGCACTTTGTTGTAGATTGCTGATGACTTTCTAAATATTTGACTTTTACATATTACCAGTCATACTTGGTACATTTTAAGACATTATAGTCTCTTCTTCCACCTAACACTGAGTTTTGCTTTGTTTTCAGGAGAACATACTAGTAAAGGTGCTTAAATGTATGTTTGTGTTGCAGAGTCCCTCGTTTCATTATTTGCTTAAATTTGTTTATATTTGAGGGCCCACATGTAATCTGCATGCTGACAAATCATTGATATAATTTAGCTTTTTGCAGTTTTTACCTCAAGAAAATCTAGGAATGCATTGAAGCTGAACTTCATGTGCATGTTTTTCATAGCATGATAATATATAAATATATTTTTTAATAATTCTTTATCGAATGGCCTCAATGTCTTTAAAGCTGGCTTCAACCGTGCTGAAGGAACTGCAGGAGTGACCAGTCAAATTCAAGGACTTCTGGACAGTGGAGCATCGTGGGATCGGAACTGCATTGGCAACGTCTTGGAGGAAGCTATGAACCGTTTTGCTGTCATGCAGCGACAAACTGAAGAGAGATTTCGTATGTGGATGGAGAAACTGACTCGGTTAGACACTGATGAAGATATTAAGCAACCATCTGAATCTCATGAGCCTAAATTACAGATTGTTAGCCAAAAGGTGTCCCCTACCAGCCCATCAAGTACAATTCTGCATATGTCTAGTAGTCATTTACACACCCCACAAAACTGCACTCCATACATAAGTCAAGGTGCGACAAACTGTCGATATTGATGCCTTTCCACTTAATAACAATCCTCCTTCCACATTTTCAGAAAATGGAAAATGCTGCTTGTGAAGACCTGAATCACTCAAACCTCTGAAGCTGATTTCCGAGGGCTTAAGGATTAGATTATTTTGGAAATTTTTAGGTTAAGATTTGTGTTGATTGCTGACACAAACACAAATATAATATGTGGCAATCCACATTTTGCATCTCCACAGAAACTTGCTCAGATAAACCAATTAATTTTTTTGTACCTTGTACTCTTTGAAAGGCAGCGAATTATTAGTTATATGAGGAATCTCAGGTTTTAGTACAATTATTTCAAAAGATCTTCCAGAATGTGCATAGGGCCACACAATTGCTTACATCACTGTGAAATATGATATTCCTAACAAGCTGTATGCCTTGGCTGCTCCCTAAAAACAGTGCATATTTGTAAAGGACAAGCTTCCAAGTTCCTAGATTTTCTTTTTTTGGTGTTATGTTAATATAGAATTCAATCTCCGCCTGTATTTGTAGCTATTATGACTTGCCTAAGTTATTAACCCTTTTCAGTTGTTTTTTCCCTTCTGAATTTGCCTACAATCAGGACTTTAAGTGCTATTTTAGTCATTTTACTACTATAATGCTCTGACATTTGTAGTCATTATATTTACCCCCAAGTGATTAAGGTCTTGTTAGCTGTAGCTTTCCATGTTTTTGTAGCTAACATTATAAGCGCCTGTGTGCTTCTAAACACACACACACACACACACCCTAACTCTTTAGGTATTTTATGTATAAAAGTTAAAAATTCCTGTTATAAATACATACTTTAATTCAGTAACTTAGACTGCAAGTTCTCCTTGTTTGCAAAAAAAGCAATCTATTGTGAAGATAACATTTCTGTTATTTAAAGTTAGAAATCACTAAGTCTCCATTTGCTACATCATTTTCTTTTTTGTTATTTGGCTGGTAAACATTCTAATGATGTTCATAGCCCCTTTTCTACCACTTAGCTGAAAACTGAATTAATTTTGGGATGTTAGTTATCCAGTTCGACACTTAAACATATGTTTTTATAAGGGGCTGAGCCCTGCATAGTTTTGATTTTTTTTTTTTTTTTTTTTTTTTTTTTATAGTCCATTCATAATTTTGGAATGTAAAACTAATAAATGGAACTTGATTTGCTAAAGTTGCTTTGAACAGAAATGGATAATTGCCTATTTCAGTGGACTGAACTAATAGACTTGCAGTCAAAGTAGATAGGTAGGGAAGCAATAAGTGGGAATTTTGCTTACCATTTTAAAGTAAGGACTTTACATTAAAAAGGTTTTCTGATTTTATATTTGGCAGCATATTGTGCAGCATTACCAAAGAACAATTGCCAAAAAAAGTGAAATACTGTATAGTTCTCTAAGGGTGACATTTTAATTTGTGTCATTTTATAAAGTCTTTTGTTGGGGAAAGAACATAGTATACAATATATTTATTCTATGCCTGAGGACTTGGTAATCGCATCTGAAAACACTACTTCAATTTCTTGTAGGGTTATTTATTAATTTACTTGAGAAATCTGTATATTAAGGCATGCAGATCTGAAAGAAAGACTACAAAATTAATTATTATTTTTCTTAAAACTGGGACACCTACATTTTAAGCATGACCTGAATATTGTTGTGAATTTTTTTAATAGTTTTTTGTCTCCAGCTGATACTTTTTTTCTAATTGTGATATATATATATATATATATAGACATTGTCATAAACAATATAGATATGTTAGTGTTGCTGTTTAGTCAGGGCTTTATGCAAATATATTGAAGAGACAGCATGAGCTAAGAAGTATACAGTACATGCATTTTCCCTAAAGACCATGCAACTTCTTGAAGGGAGGTAAAATGTATTTTTAATTGAAACAATTAAAGGAGAGAAAACTGTTACATTTTTTATATTAATTTTGTAAAGTGCAGCACAGTACAGTCTCACACAGGAGTAGACAAGTGATGCATGCATTATATAAAACTGGAGTTTTTACCCTTTGTTTCAAGTTGCAGAATTAAATCACTTGTGTAGATTGCATGTTTATCCAGTCACACTGTACCACTATACTTGCCTGTGCAGGCAGGAGCATTCATCAAATATCTATGTATTTTGTGTTTATAAATTCATCATATATACATTGGTGGAGTGTGCATTTCATGTGTATTATAAATTTGATGCATGTCTTTAGTTTTGAAAATTTTTAGACTAATGTACATTCCACTTTTTTTTTTTTTTTTTTTTTTTTTTTTTAAAGGTTTAATTTTTGTGTTCTGATCAGTATGGTGATGCACCTGAAAGTGCAACAATACCGTCAGCCAGCTTAAAGGTCAAGGATCTACTCTTTTGTAATTTTTTTTTCTTTTTGTGTGAATGTCTGTCTTGGTATCAAACCCTCCATCACCACCCTGTTCAGTTACATATACTGCTACAGGGCTAAGAAGTATTCACTGGTAATTTTTTGTTTGAGTGACACTGTGTAGAAAGGAATTCTATCAGTAACTGAAGGCCATTTAGCTACCCTGATGCACTTGTTTCCTGCCTTTTTAAAATTTTAAATAATTGTAAATTAGTGTAAACTTCTGAAGTTTTTTTTTTTTTTTAAATATCACATTTATTATAAACCTCCTTTTCTTTGTGACCTAGTTAGTTTAATAAATGTTGTATTTACTATTGTTTATCCACAGAAATGGTGCAGTAGAATATGGAATAATGAAGTGTGAAAAACAGCTGATTGTATTTTGTGTTATGATCTTGTTTTGCAATACAAAGTATTCTAAAGTAATTTTTACTTTTATTTAACAACTATTTTTGTAAACCTAGCCCTGCACCCCTCCCAAAGCTCAAAGAAAAGTATGTAAAAGCTAGCAGAATTAAAGTTTGAGACATGCTATTCCAGTAACTGTTGCCAAGTTAAGTATATTTTGTTGTTAACATGTTACTCATATAAAATTTTCAGTATTATAATTTTCAAGCTGTACTACCGGGTTTGTTCATAAATAAAGTCTTAACCATCTTAGACTTCACATTTACCTCTCAAGGTGTTTTTTTCTCTTTAATCAGCATCACTGTTTTCTTCATTTATGGAATTATATCCTATCCAGAGGTTGAAAATGTCATGGCACACATCATTTTGACATGGTTATTGAATATAAATTCATCCTTTCAAAATGTTACCTATTTATATCAAAACTGATGTGAAATTAATCTTGTATGATATAGGCAGTAAATGAGCGTCATCTGTTTGTTTCCCCGGCATATTGTTTGGATATGGACATTTTAAGTTGAGCATATCCGAAATGTTTACATTTAAAGATCTGTACCAGACATGAGGATTATTCTGGCAATTGTAAAGTTGAAAAAGGAATATTACAGCCCAAATTAGAAATGTCAAGGGACTAATTCATTTTCTGATCCCTCTGAATTCATTACAGAGTTGCATGAAGTTTCAGCCTATACCAGTAGCATTGGGCACAAAGTAGGAATTAGCCAGGATGGGATGCCGGTTCATTTCAGTTTTTTGCCTACAAACTCTCTACACATGTAAATAAAGTTGTCCTTTGGAGGAACTTAAGTGAATTAATTCAAGGAGAACATGCAAACTCCCCAAAGTGAGTGACCAGGTTGAGATTTGGATCATTTTCTCTTAAAAGGGCAAAAAATGGCTGACCCTGTGCTCTGACCCCAAGGGGTATGCGAAAACTACCAAATTCCTAATACAAGAAATTGTATAAGGCGAAATAAAGAACAAAAAAAAAAAAAAAAAAGTAACTGCTGCTTGACCATTGGTCTTGGTTGAGTTTAAATATTGGAATTTTTTGGGAATATAGTTTAGCTAGAAAATTTCAGTGCCTCTACTTACACATTGATGGAGATTTTAATATGATAGTATTTTGGTCATACTAAAAATGTTCTTTACTGATGCTGAAAAACACTATTGAAGAAATAAGTAAACTGTCCCGGATTTGTACGTGCCCAACTGATACAGGTGAGCTTTATAAAACAGGCATATAAAGTTTTTATTGCACTTACCCCTTCAAATGGTACAATTCTCTTTAACCACAGATATTAATAAAAAGAACAATATTTAGGTTTAAAACATCTTCTGGGAGCACTCATTTAATGAAGGCAAACAATATGTACCCTCATGCTGTGTGGAAAGTTGCCTTTTCCCAGGCTGTTAGACAGGTCGAGCTGGGCCTCTGTGCATCAATTTGTCGAATTTGACCATTGCGTGGGACACATTTGTATTGGAAATGGCTTGCATTGTAACGCTTCCTTGCAGCACTAATAAGTGAAAAGCACATTAATGTGCATCTGACTTGTGCTTAGCAACATGCAACATAGATCTAAGACAGTACTGTACAGATTTGCATCAGTATCAAGACAGATGCATTGTCCATGTTATAAATTTTGAGTCTTTTTACGTGTTTAATCTGATTTGTACCAACAGCATTTAAATAATCATTTTTTTTAGGAGAGTTGCTTAGTACTATAATTGTATAAATATTGACAGCCTCTATAAGGGGGCTTTTAACCGTTTTTAGATTAACCAATGACGTTTCAACTTGTACACAAAGGTAGTTTGCTTTCATCTCTGATTAGCTCAATTTATATACAGAAACACTTGGATTATACTCAGAATAATTTACAATCAGTTGTGATTGTGTATCTACAGTGGTGTGAAAAACTATTTGCCCCCTTCCTGATTTCTTATTCTTTTGCATGTTTGTCACACAAAATGTTTCTGATCATCAAACACATTTAACCATTAGTCAAATATAACACAAGTAAACACAAAATGCAGTTTTTAAATGATGGTTTTTATTATTTAGGGAGAAAAAAAATCCAAACCTACATGGCCCTGTGTGAAAAAGTAATTGCCCCCTTGTTAAAAAATAACCTAACTGTGGTGTATCACACCTGAGTTCAATTTCCGTAGCCACCCCCAGGCCTGATTACTGCCACAGCCTGTTTCAATCAAGAAATCACTTAAATAGGAGCTGCCTGACACAGGAGAAGTAGACCAAAAGCACCTCAAAAGCTAGACATCATGCCAAGATCCAAAGAAATTCAGGAACAAATAGAACAGAAGTAATTGAGATCTATCAGTCTGGTAAAGGTTATAAAGCCATTTCTAAAGCTTTGGGACTCCAGCGAACCACAGTGAGAGCCATTATCCACAAATGGCAAAAACATGGGAACAGTGGTGAACCTTCCCAGGAGTGGCCGGGCCGACCAAAATTACCCCAAGAGCGCAGAGACGACTCATCCGAGAGGTCACAAAAGACCCCAGGACAACGTCTAAAGAACTGCAGGCCTCACTTGCCTCAATTAAGGTCAGTGTTCACGACTCCACCATAAAGAAAGAGACTGGGCAAAAACGGCCTGCATGGCAGATTTCCAAGACGCAAACCACTGTTAAGCAAAAAGAACATTAGGGGCTCGTCTCCAATTTTGCTAAGAAACATCTCAATGATTGCCAAGGACTTTTGGGAAAATACCTTGTGGACTGATGAGACAAAATGTTGAACTTTTTGGAAGGCAAATGTCCCGTTACATCTGGCGTAAAAGGAACACAGCATTTCAGAAAAAGAACATCATACCAACAGTAAAATATGGTGGGTGGTAGTGTGATGGTCTGGGGTTGTTTTGCTTGCTTCAGGACCTGGAAGGCTTGCTGTGATAGATGGAACCATGAATTCTACTGTCCTACCAAAAAATCCTGAAGGAGAATGTCCGGCCATCTGTTCGTCAACTCAAGCTGAAGCGATCTTGGGTGCTGCAACAGGACAATGACCCAAAACACACCAGCAAATCCACCTCTGAATGGCTGAAGAAAAACAAAATGAAAGACTTTGGAGTGGCCTAGTCAAAGTCCTGACCTGAATCCAATTGAGATGCTATGGCGTGACCTTAAAAAGGCGGTTCATGCTAGAAAACCCTCAAATAAAGCTGAATTACAACAATTTTGCAAAGATGAGTGGGGCCAAAATTCCTCCAGGAGCGCTGTAAAAGACTCATTGCAAGTTATCGCAAACGCTTGATTGCAGTTATTGCTGCTAAGAGTGGCCCAACCAGTTATTAGGTTCAGGGGGGCAATTACTTTTTCACACAGGGCCATGTAGGTTTGGGATTTTTTTTCTCCCTAAAATAATAAAAACCACCATTTACAAACTGCATTTTGTGTTTACTTGTGTTATATTTGACTAATGGTTAAATGTGTTTGATGATCAGAAACATTTTGTGTGACAAACATGCAAAAGAATAAGAAATCAGGAAGGGGGCAAATAGTTTTTCACACCACTGTACATTTCAGGGTGTGTTGAATCATCTATTCAAGTTAGTTGATAGGTACCTTTTGAGAGGAATCTCTCTTCCGATTTTTAGAAGGTAGTGTGTTTTGCTCAATGTACATTTGCAGTGCAATTTAACTTACAAGTGCACAAAATCTCATTAAGTTTTGTCCTCCTAGTGGTTACACCGCATGTTATACTCAGGTTGTGGCTGTAATTTTTCATATAGCATCTAGCGGAAGCTGTTGCAGACTGATATTATAGGCTCTTGTATAATGGCAAAATGTTTCTACAGGAATCTGGTGGTGAAGGTGTTTTAGGATTTTTTTTCTTATGTAGTGTGTGTGTGTGTGTGTGTGTGTGTGTGTATGTATGGTTTTCTTTTTTTTTGTGGGGGGTTCTCCAACCACTCCTTCCCCCTTCCCTCAATCCCCCAATCTTTGATAGTACTACTACAGGGATTTGCTAGCAAATAAAACACCTCAAAGTTTGCAATTGTAGTGTACCTCATTTTTGCCTGTGCTAGGTTATCCATATATTGATTACATTTTTGACCATTTTCTGTTATCAAACTATGCTAGTGTCTCAACAAATCTAGCCTAGCTTTCTTTAAAAAAAAAAGTTTGATTATCCAGATAAAGGGAGGCTATTTTTCTTAGTTGTTAGGCTTTAGTGATAGGGATATTTCTTTTGAAAACTGCTCAGCAATGCAGTGTGATAGACTGTTAACATTAAATAAATAATTAATGTGAGTTTTTCGGTAATATGACCATTATTGTAGACATATTTTACTTAAGTTCTAAACAATTGTAGCTTGCGATAATCACCTGTTGCTGCTTAATAAATTTATATTTTGTGGTGACTGCTTTTTGTTCATCCTACCAATTTCTTTTATTTGTCAAGCTTGCCAACTTTTATTTTTGCAAACAAACTCATGAACTCCAGCTATTTGTTTCCATCTCAACATTGGTAAAAATGCAATTGCAAACTATTTCCAGCATGACAGAATCATGTCAGTGCAACATGGCTTAATGGTTGAAAAAGTATATAAAATTGATTTTCATAAATTTCTCATCACATAACTTGTATTCCATACGGATTTCTTTTTCTCAACACTGTATTGCTGGTTCTTTTTCTATAAAACGTTATTGTCACCTTCCTGTTCACCACCTCCATCTTGAATTTACAAACAAGTACTTAATGGTACCTTCAGTTCACCTCAGAATTTTTGCCAGTAATTACCAGTACAGGTGTTAACCATTTACATGCACCAAACTTACTCAAAGCGCACCTCACAGAGATCCACCAATAATTGCCTTCTCCAGATATAAACATTGAACAATTTGGTTATTTCGCTTTTGCCTATTTATGTCACCTAAAATTCCATATATATTACAAGAGTGTCTATAATTTAACTAGGCAACAAATAATAAATGTTTCAAACACAGCATTTAACTAAAGTGGAGTCAATGAAGGAATATATCATTGTTCATTTGCAAAAAGGAAGAAAGAGGTAATGGCTAGAGAAAGTTTCTACTAATTTCACATCAGTTTTGATTAATTGTGTAAACTTCTTTACTTGAGTATGTTAAATAGATCTCTACGTTTGTTTTTAAATATGTATTTAACATTTATTAACACTTTGAGAATCCAAGTAAGGACAGAACTTATTTATCAATGATTCATTAAAACTCTTCATTTTAAGCTGTTATAAGCTTCCTTAAGAAGAAAAAAGTGTTTCTCACACTCGTACAAAATGAACGTTCTCCATATCCATCTTGCAGTGGCTTTGCTTTGGTGATATGAATATAGTATCATTGAGACAATTTTAATGAATGGCATGTTAGAAGAGAAGCCAAATCTATTAATATACTCTAATGCTGCATAATTCACTAATAATTTCTGTTCAAATTTAATATCCATTTCAAAACTTATTTACTGGCTGGTAAATTAGCTCTAAGCAAAGATGAAAGTGCAGAAGATACAAGATTGGGAAGCTACACAGAGCAAGAGTAAACTTTCTTTTTCTACTGATGAAGAGTTGAAGTAGTTTCCAGAACACACATTTGTTAATGGGTAGGTGTCTAGATTAATATACATGCATGAAGCTCAATGTGCATGACTGTCATCATACATGTTCAGTGTATTGCATACTGTAGTTATTTTTTTTGTAAAATACTGAAACAATGGCATTTTATTTTTGTGATATTTACTTCCTCATTCTTTGTAATCCATTTTAGTAGGCATCTGTAATGTTGTCGTTTTAATCAATTTTTTACTTATAAGTGATTTTTGTATCTTCTGCACTGATGCCAAATCCCCATATAGTAGCTTGGCTGGTGTCTATGTGTTGGCTTTGGCAGAGAAGTTAAAATGCATGCCATTTTATATTTTTATGTTCACACTTTTGTTTGCAGCTTTGCATTGTTAGTTTCAAAGGAACAATAACTAGTCTTCCTAATAAATACCGTTAATTATGGGATTTTTTTTAAACACTTAACATATTCATGCATGCAGGTTTCATGTCTTTATTTTTTTTACTTGACTAAAGAGTAAAATGGCAAAGATGTGATATTTGATATGATATAAATTACAGCAGCTATTTTATTAGTGCTGAAAGAATCTAGGATGGCATCTCGGTGCTGTAGTTAGTGTTGCTGTTGCACATCTTTAAAGTCTTGGATTCAAATCCCATTTTAGGCCCAGTTTTGTGTTTGCTTGCTCTCCTCATGCGTCCCAGGGTTTTTCCTTTGGGTGCACTGTTTTTTTTTTTCCCTCCACTTAATCTAAATATGCATCATAGTAAACTGGTGATTCTAAGTTGCTCAGTTTAAGTGCGAATTGGGGTTCTTTGTAATAAACTGACATCCCATCCAGGATTAGTTTGTTCCCTTCACCCAGTGATGCTTGGATTGTCTCTATCGTTTGCAGTCTGAATCAGATTAAGCGGTTTTGATAATTGTTTAATAAAGTAACATGCAGAACATACAATTATAGTGGTAGTTGTTAATTAAATCAACGTGTGATCTATAAACATGTGTCAAGCGGCATAGAGACATTTAGTCATATGAGAAAATAGTTTGACAATATCTTTTTCTGTTAGGTTGAGTGATATCCAATCTCTCTATAGAAAGAGAGAGCATCAGCTATCATTAACTTTATTTTAATACTACGTAAGTAGCTTGTGTGGTTTTAATCAGATTTAACTGTCAAATTAGGGGCATTATGTTTCTTCAGCTTTTGTTAATTTTTTTCCAATATGTGCAATAGGTTGTACTGTAAGAACTTGTGATATCGGTTTAGTTCTTTTAAGGTTACATATAATATTACTTTAAATATTTCAAATATAAAATAACCATCTAAGATAATATAGCAGGAAGGTCACAAGGGTCTTTTTATTTTAACAAAAACATTAATGTTTTGGTTTGTTACTTTGATAAAAGTAGTTTTTACATAGATGTTGATTTCAGCACCCTAAAGCCTACATACTAAATGTCTGAAAGATCTAAATAACAAGAATTTTTGTTGTTGTTGTTCCTACAGATGGGCCTCCTGTAATAGCACACTATGACATTTCTGACACTAACTCTGAACCTGACATAGTAAATGTGGAAAATCTTCTTGCAGCTGCTGTAGCTCAGGAACTAAAAACTAACAGAACCCGGGAATTGGCAGGAAATTCTTGGGAAAGCAAAGGGAGTCTGGGGTCAAGTTTGGAAACAGGTTAGTCATAATGACCTCTGTATATTGAGTCATGCTTTACTTTTCACTCCAGTACAGTATTTCATGCGAAGGCTCTGCTGTCTGTATTTGTACAAATTTGACACTTGTTAAGGCATAATTTGTGTTCTAGTAAAATGATTGATGTTTAATGATGTGCTTATCATACTGGAATTTTTTTTTTCTTTTTCATTTCCTAAAATTTGTTTTAGCTGCTGTTCAGTCTTTTAACCCTAATAATTCAAATTTAACCTAGTAGTCAGGCTTGCAGTTGACTAACTCAGTCAAAATGTACTTGTTAAGGTGATGTTAAATACTCTGTGATCAATATGCTTATAGCTTAAGTACTTTATTAAAGTCAGGTTGAAATGGTTTAGTTGATACATTCACACAAATTGTACTGTAAATAGCGTTTAAAATTTATGAAAGAAGAAAGATTCATAGTTTTCTCTTAATGCTTTTCTCATTAAGAAAAGTGTATATATTTGGAGTGTAACATAATATCTATATAATAAATATTATAAAATAGGCAAAAAAACATGTCTTTATAGTTTTCTTGTGTTCTTTACAAGCCAGTTGTCATGATTTAGCTGGCAAAAAAAATAAAATTTAAATCATAATTAGGAGGCACTAAGAATGTCACTGAGACACTTGGATCTTAATAGCAATAAGGAGACAAAGGTACATGCATATTGTGACAGAATGTTATAGAGCCTCCCACTTCCCTGAAAAAGTACCTATATAAGGTCTTCTGTTATTTGACTCTACTAAAAGAATTTCCCCTTGGGGGTTAATAAAGTATGTATGTATCGATCCATCGATTGTACATACCTTCATAGACTAGCCTCTTATGCTGAAATAGGGAGAGGGGTTGAGAAATTGTACATAATAGTGTAATAAGTGTCAAAAAGGTACCAATGACAGAAAAAAAACTTGTGATTTAAAATATTGTTTCTGAATATAGGTTTCTAGTAAATTAGAATTAAGGGTATTGAGAGTTTGAACTGAATTCTCTAACTTTCATTGGGAGAAAAATAAAATGACCATCACAACATTACATGTTAAAGCGTGTGATATGTCTATTATGTAATATTCCAGCTTCACCACTGTCTTATAAGATTAGCAGTCAAACAAAATAACATTAAAAACAAATAACAAAAAAAAAATCACTAAAACCAAAGAAAAGCTGGCTCTAGAATATGACATTGTGCTGACCTGTTGCTTATCATTTGCTGTTTAAAAAAATATACAGTTTGTTTTGGTTCAACACCCATTTTTTCTAATATATATTAAGTAAAGCAACAATTTATGTGTGTAGACTGGTAAGAATTCATTTTTTTTTTGCTATTTTTTATTTTAATTATGATGCTATTTAAAAAATAAGTAAACAAGTGGCTAATGGAATCCCTGCCCATTAGGATTCTATGTTGTTTGCATTGGTGTCTTCTCTGCTTAACATTCATTAGCGATAATCAAGAAGCCGCTGAAAAGATATAGCAAAAAATACAAATACTTCTTATAACTATAAATTTCATGCTTCTGTACTTTTTCTAAACGCAAAAAGGAAAAACAGGCAGATAAACAAAAGGATGAATTAAAATGGCCTCATTGATTGTTATGAAAAATATAAATTTATTTATAAAGATATTTGTGTGCGTGTCAAAAAAATTTTTTCATAATTTTTACTTACTGAAACTTTAGTCTCCTTCAAAGTACTCACCATGTGACTGAATGCATTTGTCCCAATGGTTTTCCCACTGGTGGAACCATTTTTGGAATTGCTGAAGAGGAATGTTGTTCAATGCCTGCAGAGATTTTTATTTGACTTCCTCCACGGCACAAAAACTCTTTCCTTTGAGTTCTTTTTTCATACGCGGGAACAAAAAAAAGTTGCACAGATCTAGATCAGGCGAGTATGGAAGGTGGCAAGAACTCCCAGACACACAAGTCAATTCAGAAATCTCTTCAATAGTCCGACTATCTTCGTAAATTGCATTGCAAAATTTTTCAAGATTTTTGTCATTCCTAATTTTGGAAGGTCGGCCAGATCTTGGTTGGTCTTCAAGTGACAGTTTCCCCATGTTTGAAATGCGAAAACAAGTCATAGACCTGTGTTTTACTTAAAGCTTCCTCCTTAAAAGCGGTTTTCCCTAAGAGAAAACAAAATTTAATGGAGACTCACTGTTCTTTATGATCACAAAAATTGCAGGACACATTTAATAAGCACCAAGAAAAACTGACACGGAATGCCTTACGAGCAAAATACAGAGCAACACCACTTGGCAGACTGCCACAGAATACTGTAAGTATGCTACACCTAGTGGCAAAATTCGCAGCTAAGTCTAGATTGCGCGCCACATACAGATTACAGTTATTTGTGGGTACCCCCTCTTGTATGTATCTTGCTGTGGAAAATATCTTTGCTTAACACCTTTCTCAATTACAGGAAAATACAAAAGCAATAACAGTAGTAATTTTATTGAAATACTAAGTATTTATTAATTAATTTGAGACCTTTTAAAATTTAGTTTTAATAGTAACTTATGTTTGACAAAGATTAGTATGGTTGAATATTGGAAAACTAATTAACTCCACACACTATGAAATGTGCTTCAAAAAGTATCAGCCCCGAAGTTCTGTTTAAAAAATATATATATATATATATTTGCTTACATTTTGAAATTTTTTTTGTTCAGTATTTTCCTGTCTATAATAGAAAAGTTTCATATCACAAAGAGAGTGCTCTGTGCCTGTCATTGGTAAAAGTAGGTGCCAAGTAGGCTGACTTTTTCGATTTGTGATTACTTTCAGTGGAATTTCTTATACTGGTGTTCATAATGCTGAAGTTAAATAGTGCACAAACATTAGTGTGTTACATGTTTCTACAGTATTGGTATCATTTAGATGTTTTGTTTGCATTGTTTTATGTTAATTCCTCTGATTTAGTTTTATAAGTTGCATTAACTGTTCAAATAAAAAAAAAACGTCTGGTGATGTGCTTGTATTGTTGCATATGTGTCGTAATACAGTACAACACATCATTCAAAAACTTCAAACTGTTGTGATATGCTGTGCCTTTTTAAATTTGACTACAGGTGTTTACCCAACAGTATATAACATCATTTAAACATTTTTCTTAATTCTAAATTATTAAACTTCGTATTTCAGCCAATTCATTGTAGAAGCTGACAATAATGACTACCCTTTTCTTTGCTATAGATAATATTAATGTCATAGATTTTGCATTTTGAAATAAATAGCTTTTTGTTAGTACAGGGTTACAAGTTTGTAATTTTGCTGCAAAGTTTCCAAACAAAAAATATTTGACATTTTAGATCATGAAAGTGGCAGTAGTAATATCCATTAATAAATGGTTATTACATTTGGATTTTTTTCTGCAGAATTATTGCACAGGTACTAAAATGGTGAATACATTTTGTGAAAATATAAGAAATTTCTTTTATGATTTTTAATTTTATTTCAGTTTTTGTTGATATTTTGAAAGATCAATACGATAGACATTTTTTCACAGCCCATTTTGTCATTATTTACAGCAGGTACCAGTATTAGAAGAGGACAGTATAGCTGTTTTTTTTAGCTTAGTTTATAAGCAGCTTATACTGAAGTATACAATTACAAGCATACTGATTTGCAGTAAGCTTAGAACAGGTGTTTTCTATAAACATTTATTGTAGAAGGAGTATAAAAATGGACACCGCCCTATAGCATTCAGCAGTTTCTGCTGCTTTGGGGAGTGCATGTCTGTAATGTGAGCAAGTTAACATGGTTTTGTTTACACTGAGCATAAAGTATAACCATTGATAGATTAGTTATGTTTTGGTATTTATGCAGTTACATTTTTAAAAGTATTACTTGTGCTCTGATACCAGGATATTTTGTTTTTACAAATGATTGATAATGTCATTTTTCTTTTCTTTAACTGCCCCCACACCTTGTTTTAGGTAGTTATTTTTGGACTGCCTTTTGCCCTGAGTTTTCAGCCGCTTTGATTTTCCATCAGTTATATTTCATTTACTTATTAACACCTGCCTTCTGCATATCACATACTCTATGTGCCATTGCTACTCTTGGATAAATCTGGTGTTCATATTGAAAGCTCATCAAGGATATAAATGAGTTTAGTGTCCTGCTTTTAAACCTAGTGCTGCATTGGTCTGTCTTCAAGGACCCCAGTAACTTTTGAGTCACTTACACAAGCAAAATCTCTACAGTTAATTAGTCTTTCAACAATTTTCATTATCAAATGAACAGTGCCTGCCAGGTTGTCTTTTCTTAACGAATAACTTTATGCCAAACTTTGTGAAAGACTGTTTATGAATGTTTCTTGATTCAGAGCTATTCTAGTAGTATTTGTAAAAATTCAGAATTCATTTTTGTCAATGCTAGTCATGAAATGTCCATAACAGGTATGTCATGTGTACATTGTAGCAAAGGTCAGTGGTCGAGTTTATAGTTGTTGGCTGACCTGCAACCTTGTGTTCTGAGCATTCATTTAAAGAAGTGCTGATCACAACACCACCAGGTAGTGAGCTGGCTAAGAATCATGAAGTACCTGTTGGACTTGGAAAAGCCAAAAAAGGTAGTGATGGTTTTGTGGAAATGATTATCACATAACTCTATTTGGATGAATTCACATTTCTTTTTGAATGACCACCTTCTGCATTTTGGAAGAGGTCAGTACCACAGTGGTCTGGATTAACTGTATTCCAGACCTCTTTATTGGAGGGAAGTGCAAACAGTTGTGGCCAGAAGGGTGTTGGTACTTGTCATGGCAGCAAGCTGGGGACCAGTTGGTGGACACCAGAGATAAGGGAATCTGTCAAGGTGAAGAAGTGGAGACTGACTTCTGCACAGTCTCGTGGGTTCTGGAAGAATAGTCAATGACTCAGTAAGAGTAGGCAAGATGTCACCATGGCTGTTCTGACCAGATATGTCGAGGCATGGAAGTAGAACTTGGAAAAGTTCCTATATGTGTAAGATACACCCTTTTTAAACAGGTAGTGTCAGAAACTGTAGATGGTTTAGAACAATTTTTGTGAGCAAGGTCAATGAGATTCATAGTGGGATGGTTATATGGATGGATAGGCTCTGGGTGTGTTGGGTAAGACACCCCTTCTTTCTTGTGTGGAAGGAGTAGTAAGTGCCTTGAGACTGACAGACTGGAAGGTGGTCCCCATTTTTAAAATTGGAGAAAAGAGGCTGTGTTCCAATTCTCAAGGGTCCCACTCCACAGACTCCTAGTAAACATCTTTCTGAGCTCACTCTATGCAATGGATTTCAATCTCAAGCTGGATTACATTTACATCTGACATTAAAATGCATCTCCAGCATCCGCTTGCATTTATCTATACAAAACAGTGTAGTGTAACTCTTCAAATGGAACGTGGCTGCTAGTAATAAATCCAAAAAGCAAAAGTAAAAAGGTGGCAAGCAAGACTGTTATAAAGAACTTGAAGTATTATAGCATGCTACCTAAGATGTTAACAGTCTTATGAAGGAGATAGTAGTTTCACATCACACATTAAGAGAAATATGAGACAGAATATATGATTGTGACAAGTAGAAAGGCGCCTTTTTGTATTGTTTGTAAAAAAAAAAAAAAAAAAATGGCGAAAGTTGTGTGTTGATACATTCCTGCCCGACTGGGTATAAAGTGTTCATAGTTTTCTGTAAAATTTAGTCCATCTCTGCACCATGGAATAAGGTCAGGAGCTCAGCAATATGGGGAGACCATGGATTTGGGCAAAAGGATGGTAAGGTCCAAGGAATTTGGCAAAGGTTTTGTGTAAACAATCAGCAGTGTATAAATGTTTACACAAAAATGTGAGCTTCATGTCAACTCAAAATTGGCATGTTTAATTTTCATTTCATTTTTGGAATTTTCTGCTGAGCATGAGGAGGTCACATGGACCTTCACATTATGCCTCGGGAGTATTTGCTAGCATAGCAGAAAGGCTTAGCGATTTATTCCATGTTTTAATACTTGTGTGGGTGGCTGGGACATAGAAGATGGGAGGTGAGGTTTCCGATGAATCGCTTGTGTTCTCCTGTTTGCTATTAGGATGCCTTTCTCCTTTTCCTGTTCTTGTTACCTTGCTGTGAATGAAAGCCCCACCACCCCTGCCTCATTTTGTGCTACAGTAAATGCAAAGTGGGTCATAATTTTGATGATTCTGCCTGTTTCTATTTTTTTTTTCTTTTAGTCATTTTAATTCAACATATGGAAAAGGGTAAGGAAAAAAAGGAATTTGAACGGTGGACAGAGTGATCTTATTTAACTAGGCATGCCCTATTTGTGCAAAGTCACAGCTGATTTACTTGCATGTGTCCTCATCTCCCATACAGCAAATGTCAAGAAGTAACTGACCTATATAAAGAAGAGCTACACTTAAAAATATTCATCATTCCTGTGCTAAGGGGTTTTCTGTTATAGATGATAAACATTGCTTATAATACTCCCCATATTATGTCCTGAATCTAAAAAAATTCTGACACATCTTAGTGTACTCATACTATATACTCCAGTATTTTGGTCTCATTAAAGTTGTTTTTTCTCTAATTTGTTTGCTGTTTGACTGTAACTTCCTATTTCTTCCATGCCAGTTTTACAGAAGGTAAATTATGAGGGGGTTGGAGTTTAGGTGCTAAACATTGCGTTAAATTTCCTAAATGGTTTTCAATTTCAATTCGGCCAAAAACAATTAAACTGTTTTTATTTTAGGTAGTTAGGCATGGTTATTAAGAGAAGACCATGGGAGTAGACCTGGGATGTTATGGAAGAACTGTATCACTTGCCTAGCCTGAAGCACTTATGAATTTCCTCCAGAAGATGCTGGAAGAAATTCCTCAGAATAAGGGTAGCCTGCTCCGCCCAATACCTTCTGTGGCAACTGCAAACCTGTTTAGGATAAGTAGAGTGAAAATAATAAATAATGAGCAATACCTTTTGAGATTTTAAAAGCTATTGTGCAATTATAAAATAGTCTTAAATTGGATGGCTGTCTTGGACACCTGAGTGCTGAAACCTTAATAAACTTTATTTCCCTGTATTTTAGTCACTGTATCTACGTATTATAAACTGTGTACTGTATTTTTAAATACCTAGCAACAATAGTGATTTACTACCCTCTGCCAATGTCTGTCTAGTCTGTTATTTTTAGTTTGCAACTGTTTTACATCAGTCTTGTTTTGTACATAATTAAAAAGCATTTACTTTTGTGGTTTATGCTTGGATTACAAAAGTCATTAAAAGTGTCAACTCTCAATTTGATATTTTTTCTGGAAAAAAGGCTCCTCATTTTTAAGTCAAATATCAATAATTGAGCTGAAGGAATACATTCTGCCATTTAATTATTTCATCCTAAATCTCCAGTATCTCGGGAATAATTTTTTTTTTAATGAATTTACCAGAAATCCCAAAATAATCTGTAATTTTGTGTACTATAATCAGGTTTGGTCTACGATTTTAACACGTTGTCAGTTTAAAATAAACTGTAAAGTGAAATTAAACTTATCAATGACTAGTAATCAGTATCATGAGGCATTGGTGTGTTGGAGTACTGCAGTATTCTTCATTGCAATATATCATTGACACATTATGGAAGCAGTGCATTTTACTGGCAGATTTTTCGCATATACATTTTTTGTAACCACAGTGGGCATGTTGAGAGTGATGTCAATAGATGTGAGTTCTTCTGCAGATACTTACATTTGACTAAAGTTCATCTCCCGAGAGCTACATTGAAGCATCACAAGCAAAGAGAAAGCCAACGTTCCATTAAAAATAAATTTTAAAAATGGATGCAAAGCATCCCAGAATTTTTCCCCTATGTATGTCATTACAGTGTTCATTTGTACTGTATATTCAAACAATGTTTTAAATGCAAAATATACTCTTGTCAAATATATGTATAATTTTTTTTTGGTAACTACACTAGAATAGGGCCTTATCTCACAAGGTATCACATACGATTAAGTTTCCAATATATACTGAATGTGTGTTATAGGTATAATAACTTAAAGTCCCCAGTCTTAATTTGAGTATTACAAAGATCCTTAATTAATTTACACTATTAAAACAAGATAAGTGAAGTCAAGGATTTCTCTGATCAGATATAACAGGTATACATTTTTGAATATTGTGGTAATATTTCAATAAAGGCAGAAAATGAATGGCAATATATTACAGAAATGAGTTTTTAATACTTAACATACTGGAAAACAGCAAAATTAAAATATTATCTGATCATTATCGACCTATATGAGTAATGTTTCATTGGATAACTGGCAGTTTCCTACCAGTCTAATATCAATAATTTATAGCTAGTAGTCAATTTTCTCTTTTATTTTTTTTACTGCTTTTTGAGAGGGGGTATATTGAAGAGATCTGCTCTAAGAATAATTTCTCACTTGATGATAGCACAGTGTTTTGCATTTTGTTTAACGAGGCAGTCCGGTTGTAAATGTGTATGTGTTAGTAACATAAAAATGATAGGGTTTATTTACAATGCTAGAGAAATATCAGTTGATAACTTTTGCACATGTAATGAAGAGGTTGGTGAAAAGTGCAAACTTTCAAGATAGAATGGTTTGCTGTAGTATCTAAAGTGGTCATTTGGTGAATTATAGTGTTTGTGAGCATGCATTTTTTTCTAAATTGTGAATAAAACATACTTAGTGAGTCAGTTTAATATTTATTTATTATTTAAATGTCATCTTTGAGAAATGGCTATGGATAATAATTTTGCATAGCAAATTTTAAAAGATGAGGGAAGTTACAAATTCAATCTTCTTCTTAGGATAAACCTGTTTTTTTTATACAAATCCTGTATATTTTAAATCCAGTTAATTATTCTGGTTTGTTAAATCAATAGTTGTAAAGTTGTTGCCAAAAATATAGTATCTCTTAAAAGAATGTATCTCTGCACAGACTAAAATGATTGAAATTTAGTGACACAGTTGCAATGCCTTTCCAGTTCCCTTGAAACTTTTTTCATATAAAGAGAATTGGGCCATTTGCCTCCAGCTATTATGAGAAGTAGGCTGACAAAAGAAAAAAAAAAACTTTTTTATACTGAGGTCTAATTAGCTGTACAGTAGTTGACTTCTCAATAATGTGCAAAATACGTATCCTTCACCTAATTTTTTTTTTTTAAATTATGGTTAACAGTCCTTAATTAAGATATACGTTTAAACAAAACAGACAAGAATTACATGCATCTGAATTTGTATAGATATAAATATTAGTATAATATTAGTATAATATAATATTAGTATTATTATTAGATAATAATAATATTAGTAGTAATCTTTTATATTGTCTCCTTATTGGATTGTTTTGAATTCAGTTTTGGTGCATAGTAGTGTGTATGTTAAGGCTGATGCCAATTGACTATTAATTACCTGTTTATACCATATGCAGTCATCACGTTGGCATGGTTTTGTATGTTATTATAATACAATGAAATTTCAGAAAGATGTGAAGGATCTTGAAGCATACCAAAGGCCAAATTTAAAAAAAAAAGCATTAAAAATAATCCTTGTGGGTGAACTCTTACAGTTAATTGGATATTTATTAATGTTTAGAATATTGGTTACAAATGGTTAACAAATAATGATTTGGGTCTAGCATCGTCGGCAATCTTTGCTTGCACCAAGTGTTATACAGTAATCCCTCGCTATATCGCGTTTCGCCTTTCGCGGCTTCACTCCATCGCGGATTTTATATGTAAGCATATTTAAATATATATCGCGGATTTTTTGCTGGTTCGCGGATTTCTGCGGACAATGGGTCTTTTAATTTCTGGTACATGCTTCCTCAGTTGGTTTGCCCAGTTGATTTCATACAAGGGACGCTATTGGCAGATGGCTGAGAAGCTAGATTGCTTACTTTTCTCTCCCTCTTGTGCTGACTATCTGTGATCCTGACGTATGGGGATTGAGCAGGGGGGCTGTTCGCACACCTAGACGATACGGACGCTCGTCTAAAAATGCTGAAAGATTATCTTCACGTTGCTATCTTTTGTGCAGTTGCTTCCTGAAACGACATGCTGCACAAAAGCTCGAAGGGCACGTATTGATTTTTGACTGAAAAACAAACTCTCTCTCTCTCTCTCCCCCTGCTCCTGACGGAGGGGGTGTGAGCTGCCGCCTTCAACAGCTTTGTGCCGCGGTGCTTCGCATACTTAAGCCAAACAGCCCTATTGATTTGTTTGCTAGAGATTGTTTTCTCTATCTGTGTGACATTCTGTGCTCCTGACACGCACTCCTTTGAAGAGGAAGATATGTTTGCATTCTTGTAATTGTGAGACAGAACTGTCATCTCTGTCTTGTCATGGAGCACAGTTTAAACTTTTGAAAAAGAGACAAATGTTTGTTTGCAGTGTTTGAATAACGTTCCTGTCTCTCTACAACCTCCTGTGTTTCTGCGCAAATCTGTGACCCAAGCATGACAATATAAAAATAACCATATAAACATATGATTTCTACTTTGCGGATTTTCTTATTTCACGGGTGGCTCTGGAACGCAACCCCCGCGATGGTAGAGGGATTACTGTATAGGGGATGAGACCCTTTACATGTTAATGCACCATGAAAGATGCCTCATCAAGTTTATAGCACTACTTGTGAAAATGATCAGTTTTTTGCTCTGTTTATTAAACCAGAGAAGGTCCCAAAAGCTATGTGTATTGTTCCTTCCACTTCTGAATTTAGACTGACCACATTTTTCCCCTTGAAAAGCTCCATGTGACCTACGTAGAAAGCATCTGCAATATCATAGCAACTAGCTCCCCCCCAGTTAGGAGCTGAGATACAAGTGCTGAATCTTCAAATAATGTTCCTGTACAAATATTTAGATTGCTATTAATAAAGAAGAGAAACTATTAATATATATTGCAACACTGTGCCTCAGGATTAATTTGAAGAAGGGTCTGCGTTATTGTATTCCTAAACTGCAAGTTGCAAATTGCTTACATTTTGAGGTGCAAATTCATTTACCTCTTGCAGATGCTCACTTCACTCCCACCCTGCATTAATGTATAGTAACCTTTTAATTGTTTTGGCTTAGTTTGTCTCTAAGTAGGTGATATGCTTCTTTTATGTTTATATCTTGTTTTTCAATTGTTTTAAGTGCTCAATAGGCAAAGTCACTATCTGAAGTGGCAATAAGTGCACCCCCACTTCCTTCTATTTGTAATAAAAGTTTAGAAAATGTTATTTTATAGGCCGTCTGTTATACATGCACATTAAATTGAAGGATGTAAAAATTACAAAGACATACAGGTAATTTTCTTAAGCTCAAGTGCATTTATGAAAAAACAAAATAGATGCCATGTGATAGGTATTTTTGTATATTATAAATAATATGAAGTTGTGTCAAAAGCCCATAGGAGTGCATTGAAAATGCTGAAAGGTACAGACCATGAACCAGATACAAAATAAAAGGATTTTTGTAATTTTAAGATCCTGCAACTGGCCTAAATTAGTTAGTAGTGAGTAGCTCAAGGAGAGAGCAGTATTTTAGGTATTTTGGATATTGTACAAGTACCTAGGGTACTAAGTGTGCAGTTGGCCACAAAAACAGAATCCTTTCAAAACCAATACAGTGCACTTCAAATAAAATCAAGCCTTTTTTTAACTTAAAATATTTTGATTGGAAGCAACTATGCTATTACACCTGCTGCCTTCTGTAATGACAAAATGTTTCTTTAAACTATCCAGTTATCAGTTATGAGTAGCAGCAGACAAGCTGGGCTGAATCAGAGAATGTGTAATAGATTCCTTGACAACTTTAAATTTAGGTATGAATTGTTTGCAGTGTGTAAGTAAACAGACAACCTAACATTATTTAAAAACCAACAAACCCGTGATTCTCAAAAGAATCGCAAATCCAAGAATGGCAATCACTTTCTGTTCCCTCCAATATTTGGAGGGAAGAAAAATCATGGAGGGTGGGTGCATCCTGGGAAAGTTTTATTTAATTAAATAAATATATTTGTACTAAAGCGGTTTCTTTTTGGAGCTGTGACTCATCTGGTTCTGGTGTTTCAGAAGCACGTTGTAGGCGCCTGCATCCATTGTTTTTATCCATGCGGTCTCGTATTTGTTTTTTATGGCTGTGTCGTTAGCTAGAAGTTGTTTGCTGATGGCGGCGGATTCGCGTGCTGAAGTGACCATGGCGGCGGATCCGGGCTTGGAGGGCTACATTATCAAACGAAGGTGGTGTGCATGGTCGCGTTCGGGCAGAGGTTGTACTGTGTACGGCTTGCTTGTGGCCTGTGGCTTCTGTGCATATATACAACCTGGCGTGCACGCTTTACCTCAAGTTTAATTTACAGGTTGTATTGTTTGGGCGCCACCTACTGACTCTGGGAAGCCACTGGGTTTGACTCGGGGGCGCTGAGGTGTAGTGCGGGTGCGCTTTCGGTGCTTCTTCCTTGCATATACACAAACATCACTAAACAAATGTTGTATATGTGGTGGTGTGTGCGTTCAGGCGGTGGTTGTATTGTGACCTGAAGTTTAGTTTACAGGTTGTATTGTGTTGTTTGGGCGCCACCTAATGACTCTGGGAAGCTGCTGGGTTTGACTCTGGGGGTGCTGAGGCGCAGTGCGTGTGTGCTGTCAGTGTGTCGGGCATCCGTGCATATATACAACCTTCGTTTAGTAATAATGATATGAAAGCAGTGGAGCATTGGATCTGCCATCATGATGAAATTTTTTAATTCCTTGATAGCTTTTGTACTAATTTGTGAAGAATTTCCTGTTTATAGTTCCTGGTTGCTTGCTTCATTTTTAACTCGCATGAAAGGCTGATCTCAAGCATTTTATTGGTTGTAGGTGTATGCATCTGGTTCATTGTCAGAATTCACTTTGCATTGTTCCATATTGGAAAGAGGGATATCTTTGCCTGTGATTCCTGTTCCTTTTGAAGGGAAAACAAATGAGACTTTAAAAATGTTGTTATAAAAACCGCTTTAAAGAGTTGGTTTAAATGGAAATATCTGTAATTATCTTGAAATTTACTGTTACAAATTCAAACATTATTACATATGTATGTTTAATATGGATTTAAGTAGTTTTCAGTTACTGGACAGTAGCAAATGTTAGGAAATAAATTGAGACAATGGATATGCAAAGGTAGTTCATGACACATTGTGCTTTATAAACAATATGCTGAAATCCCCCTAAGATTATAAGCTCCCCATTTATTGTTACATTGTGAGGATTCCTACCTTTGCCATGCATTAAAGTTCAAGCTTTGCATTGTATTTTGGTATTTATGAATTCAAATATTAGTTTACTTAAGGTAGTTGGGTAGCAACTGTATCTACGAGTATTTTAAAAGCGTTTTTACTGTTAAAACTTACATATTTTATATTCCAGAAAAAGGCAAAAAATTGTTCACTTTAATAAAAGCCATTGAATGTGATTTCAGTTTTTGCCATAGTATTGAGTCTATTGTAAGTTTTCCTTGGTATTGGTAATAGAATAGAAGAGAATTCTGGTATTGTGACATCCCTAAAGGGGACACCCCAACTCTCTGCAATATTGCATGTAGTTAACACCAAGGGTGCCTTGCCTCATCCCTTTTGTTTGATGTTTATTTATATAAGTGCATTTGACAAACCAATGGGGACATCCTCCCCATCACAAAACACTGCATTGCTCAGAGTAAGAAGTCATTGACAAATGTATGTACTCAATTAGGCAATTTGCTAAGCATGTCTTCCTTGCCAAAATTTCATCCTTCTCTTCGCTAGTTAACAACCTTCATTTTTCATAATGTGGCAGCCCCGTTTTTCTCTGTACTTACTGCCTCTGCTTTGTCATTAGTGTGGTTGTGCTGGCTGTCTTCAATGCATGAACTGCACACCTCATTTGTCTGGCTAATTTCCTATAATTTTACACCAATTTTTATTGATTCAGTTGAAGTGTTTTTGAAATCTTGGGGTATTTAGTTTTTCAACTGCGGTGGATATCCATAAATATAGGTATATCGAAATATCCTTTCTTAGCAGATTCCTACTGCCCTAGATGTATCATCCCACCAAATTTCAGCTTTTTAACCAAACAGAAAATTGTCTCACTCACTCAACAACAAAAACACTGCATTGTATTTCTTTCTATTATAAAAAAAAAAAAAAATCTTAAGACAAGACTATTGCCAAGAGATTTTATCAAGTCCCGTCCTCCTCTCAACCATTTGTGGTTAATGGCCCACGCCTATGGTCCTCTCACCTCTCATTTGTGTGAATGCTTTTGTCAGACATAATTCCTGTGCTCTCAGCTCTTATAAATTTTTACGTTTTCCTCACTTTAAGTTCCCAATAAAAGAAGACTTATGTCCAAATCTTAATGAAGAATTTCATCCTGAAGGGTTATCAACAGAAGAAATGAGTACACGGGCAATCCTAGCACAGAGAAATGATGAAGTCAAACGAACTTACGTGTAAATTGTCAGTTGGTTACACAGCATGCGTATCAATAGACTTTGCTGAAACAGTTGGTGGTGATTGTGCGGAAGATGAAAACACCAGCTTACAATATCCCGTAGAATATCTACAACCATTAACACCGTATGGTCTTCCACCGGCCGAATTACTGTTGAAAGAAGGATGTATCGTCATGTTATTGCGTAATGTATGTCTGAGTGATGGACTATGCAATAGGACAAGATTAGTTGTATTCAAAATTGGTTGAATAATTCTGACAAGTAAAATTTTAACAGGTGACAAGAATGGTAATGTAGTACATCTTCTCGTGGAAAACAGACACCAAAGGAGATCTTAATATGCCATTCGTATTAAAACATTTACAGCTTCAAGTTAGAATAGCTTTTGCTATGACAATTAACAAATCACAGGGACAAACATTCGAAAAAGTCAGTTTATTTATTAGAAACAATATTCACTCACGCAGTTATATATTCCAAACACGGAATCAAAATTCAAAGTGATATTAGCGAAAAGTTAATTCCAACTATTGTTTTTAATGAAGTTTTAAATGTTTAAAAAGTATTTGCGTGTTAATTACAAATTCAAACAGAACGAAAACATATAACGCAACGAATACATCTAACGCAACATGAAACATAATTTTCTTTCAATTTATTACGTTTTCCTATTTTTTTACTATGGTTAATTACTCACTGTAATGTAAAATAGTTAGGTCTATTACGCATATGTAACAATTCCTATGAAAATAACAATGTTTAAATTGTACATCCGCTTCCCCATACGTGAGCAGCAGAGCTGCGAAGTGACTAGCGCGTTGCGCCTGCATGGGGGTTGGTGAGCGGAGCAAGCAGGGGGCAGAGCCCCCTAGTAGTATATATATAGATTCATGTAATGTAAAATGGAAGTGATTGTGCTCTTATCACTTCATAGGCAAATCTTTGTTTATAAACACTGTGGGTTTAGGCATACACTGTACCTATTTTGCTATAATGGCATAAAACAGGTTTTCTTGGGTTGCAGTCACTTAAGTCTCTCTCAAGCTCAGTGATTAGCTATTTGGTGTTACTAAAAGTATTTTTCAGTTCCTTTCACAGGATGAACCTTAAAGTTGTTCTACATTGGTTTGATGTTTGTTAAACTCTGATAAAATTAATAAATAACTATTTTTTTTGTTTTATTTTTAGGATGTTTAGAGGGAGAGTTTACAACTGGTGACCAATCGATCTGTGGTCCTCTTAAAATAAAAGAAGAAATAAACATTGCATCATCAGATAGTGAGGTGGAAATTGTGGAAGTACAGGAAAATGCAAGGTATTGTTTTCTTTCAGCTCATCTAAAAGTCTGTCTGTTTCCCTAGTCATTTTGTGAAATATTTTGTATATAATAACTAGAAATTTTTAATCAAACTTTATTTGTGAAACAGCTTTTCTACCTATTTGGTTAGTTCTTGCATTTTAAACACAGGAACGACAAGTGTTTATAGTTGCTGTTAATGGTAGTAGTAAGAACTGCTGCACAAAATTTCAGAAGCCTGAGCTTGTATTGGTTTTAGGTGTGTTCGCATATAGTGCATGAAGCACCTATTTGACATCACCCTGTCTTGTCTGTCCATCTCTCTGTCCACATGACACAAAGCAGTACCCTGTAGACTGATTTTTCTTGAAATCTGACACACTGATTCTTCAAGAAAATTTGTCAAGATAATATAATTTTCATTTAAATATCTTGAGCAAATTGTACTATACATAGTTTTAAAATTTCTAAATCTCCCAATGAAAAGCAATTTTGTATTTACAGAGTTGTCTGTTTTAAAAAGGATAAACTCTGTCCATCTTCAATTACAGATTACTTTACAGTTTAAATTTTACCTTGACAGCAGTTACACCAGTTTGTATGTCTTGTATATTTTCCCTTTTTCACCTGTGAAAGCGGCTGCTGATGGCAAACAGTTCCTCAGAACAAGTTGATTTAAAAACTAGCAGACTGCGAGTGTGGGTAGGAAGTCGCTGTCACTAGCTGTTTGCATGTGCCAGGACTGCAGTACTTTGTCAGCAGGTCCAGCTCAGCAAGCAGAATCCTCTCCATTATTAAGTTGATTCTCCTTTATTAACTCTTCCCAGTAGTTTGGGAACAAGTGCATCAGCATTTCAAACATTGTGATGCTTCATGTCTTAACATGTAAGTGAAATGACCTTTCTAACTGTAACAGTAAAAAATGCAAGCAAGGAAAACATAAGATCATCTAGATGTGTATGTGGCATGTACGCTATTGTGCACAAAACAAATGAAAATTTACTTAGTATTTACCTTAAGGTAAACCAATCTCATGCCTCCATTATTTGCAGATTATAATTATTCACTATTTCACTGTCAGTGTAATTTACTGGAGTGACTAGATGTCCCGGTGACAAAGGCAGTCACAATTTCAGGCTATGCATCCTGATCAATAACAGGAGAAACTTAAAGTGTCCCCGTTCTAACAGCCAGCCCATCTAATAAAACATTGCTCCACTGAAACAAACATCTTCACGTATATTTAGATCTGCGTGTGCAAAACTAAGAAGGGGAACCCTTCCGTACCACCACTTTCTCCACTTACCACTTGACTGGATTTAATACATAGTGCATTCAAAACTCAAACATTGAAAGCTTGATTAGGAAATTGTGTTAAATTAGAACAGAATCGAGAGGCTGTCCAAGAAGTAGACAGAAATATAGTACTGCCATTTATTTGTTTCCACATTAGCCACTGTGAAGGATCATGTTTTAATTTGAATTCAACTATGTGTATGATGTCGCACCTACTTTGTTGCAGAGACTGGAAATTTCACAACAGACTGTCTCTCTTTTGGTCCAATAAGAAAGAGACAGCCTGTTGCAGTGTTCCCGAGACTCGGCAAAAATGCAGCCACAGCATTAAGTGTTTTTTGCATCACATTATCTTTGGTGGCCATTTTTGGTCAAAAAAAAAATCTTGCAGCCCTGAAAATGTAGCTTTGTCATCATGTAATGCACTTCTAACTTTTTTCTTTGAGGTCCGAACACCAGCTTTTTAACTTTTTTTTTTTTTTTTTTTTGATCCTTCAAAATTGTTGACAGCGTTGAAGGTGCTATTCGAAATGCTTTAATATTTCTTTCAGTGTGAACCGATGCCTTTTCCTACTCTTTTTTTCATCACAAAGAAAACTTTGACAAGTGCTATGACACACCAATGCACATGACACAACTACCCAAGTGGACTGAACATTGATTCAGAATTCAGCTATGTGTATGATGTCGCACCTACTCTGTTGCTGAGACTGCCAGAGACTGGAAATTTCACAACAGGCTGTCTCTCTTTTGATCCAATAAGAAAGAGAGAGCTTGTTGCAGTGTTCCTGAGACTCTGCAAAAATGCAGCCACAGCATTAAGTGTTTTTTGCATCACATTTGGTGGCCGTTTTTGGTCCAAAAAAAAAAAAAGTTTGTTGTACTGAAATTTACATTTTGTTAAACATGATAATGTATGAATGTTTGTTCAGTCCAACAAAAAATATTTATTCTGAAAATGTCTTTATTTGCTGTGATATAATTTGACCTGTAGTGATGTTTGTTTAGTACTTTGGAATTTATTTCCATGTTAGTGTATGATTTGTGGTGTAAATTTTCAGGGGTTATCTTTATGTAAATTGTTTTTTTTATTCAGTGTTCCCCCGTAGATAACTTGTTAATACCACTTTTAGCATCAGCAACTGCAGTCAGTATGTTGTCCATGGTTAAGTGCCCAAACAGTGTTGTCTTGCAAGGTTTCTCGAACTATGTGCCATTTATGGGTTTTTGAGTATGAACTTCTCATTTCTGCTGTTTCCACAGTATGTTAATGGAAATTAAGGGTGGAATTTTTTCCTGAATTACATTTGCTTGTTTGTTTTAAATTGTCATACTTGCATTTTTAAAGGTAAAGCATGTAAAACCAAGTTAACACTCCAATGAAGGATATAAACAATTCACCCAAATTCACGGACATTTCAAATTTAAATGACTGAAATGCATTTGTGAAAAACACTGTACTGTATCAGACTTAAGAACAGAAGTATTTTTACATTCTCAAAAAAAAAAGACCTATTATAAATATGGTATGTTCTAAGCTCTACCGTAGCACTAGCATGTACAAATACTACATAATTTAAGCATTAATACCAGAATAAATAATTATGTTTGAAATGTACAATATGATTCTAAATGCTTCAACATATTTAGTAGGTGGTTTTAATCTTCTCCTTTCTTGAAAACTTCTTCAAAACAGATGTCAAAAATATATATAACATGACAATAATGACCTTAAACAGCCACAGTAGCATAGAAATATTGAAGAGCAGTATTTGAAAATGCCTGTGGCTCAACATATCATCATGCAGACAAACAGTTGCAATCAGTCTTTTAATCCCTTGGTGTTCAAATGTTTTGTTCAAGACCTTCTGTTTGGCTAAGGAAAGATTCATGGCATGTACCAGCTCTTTCCAGCATTTATATGAGGAATTGTATGGTGTAATTCTCACCAAAATACTTTGGTGAAAAGCCTTTGTTTAGGTGGTGGTGTTACCTCATACTGTGTAGATGAAGAGGTGGCTGTGGTTGTCACACTTAAATGTGACACACACATAATAAAATTCTCTGCAGGTTGTTTTGGGTGCTGTCATTTAAGGTGGTTGAAAAGGTTAGTTGTGTTGCCACCAGTTCTGTGACTAGGTGAGCAGTATTTTTCCAAGGCCTGCAAATTAAAGAGGATTGGCTCAAGTTGGATTTTGCAAATCCAATCCATTTCCATATAAGCAAAAAGAAAATTTATTTTGAACCAATTTGTTTTCCTCCACCATACTGCACTTTGTTTATGCTAATGCCACGTCGGCATATATGGTGTGGACAGCCAAATAAACATAGCTGCTGTAAGATGGGTAAAATAGAATTGTGGTGGTCTGCCAGTTGACTCAGAAATACATATACTGTAATATCAATGGATCTCACTGAGGTATTGATTCACAGCAGATGAAGATGGTCAAAGAGACTGCCTAGCATGGTGGGTTTTTGTGGAGTATGAAGTAACCAGCAAGCAAGTGGTCATTTCCTTGACATATACTGCCATGAATTACTCTAGAGTAGAGATGAATATTTTTGAAGTACTTCATGATTCCATTCATGAAATCCAGCTGCTGTGATATGATATAATCTAACATTATCAGAACCAATTGTCCCGCTAAATCCAAATGTTTTAATACCACTTAATTGACATTGTGTGTGAGAGTTTAATGTTCTTGTGACCTTTGCTAATATGCTAACGGTCATAAGCAGCTCTAAAATGCACTTAAATGTGAGTAGTTTAAATGTTCCCATTTTGTTTTCCCATTTCCAGGATCTTTTTAGGTAATATTCTATTCTGTGACTGAGTAAATGGCTAAAAGCTATTTATACATATGCTTAGACATTCAACTCAGATTGTAAATTGCTTTTCTCAACTCCAATACTAATCTAGGTACATTTTATAAAAGCTGGTTGACTCAGTGAAAAGAATTTGCATAGCCTAGAAAAGATATCTAAGTACTTCATAAATAAAATAATTGAGTTTTAAATTACATTCATTGTCCTTTGTAACATTTTCCAAAATCTGTGTTCTATGTGTTTCTAGTAATGGTGGTATAATTATTTGAAAACTATATTATAAAAGCAAAGTCCAGTTTTAAGCTTGAGACCAATGAGCAGTGTCTCCGCATTTCACATTACTGCTACTGTGTTCAACAAAACTACTTTTTATATGTCCTTAATTCTGGTCAGTACACATCACTGAGTGATTTGACTCTTTATTAGGTTAGCATTTAGAATAAGTGCTTTCTCACTAAGGCTATAAGAAAAATAGGTTGCAACCAGGACAAGACCCTCCACCTGATGGTTCTAACTGCATTTCACAGATTACAAGACCTTTTCTAACCTTACACATGCCCTATTGCTTTGTAAGTAGAGTGGTGTTTTAGATTAAAGTTACCAGATATATGTAATTAAATATATATACATGTGCGTAAGGGACCTATCAACAAATGTATCCTAGATGAAGGAAGCACCTCTTTCTTTAATGACTTGTGGAATCCTATAGATTTGACGCTGCAATCCATTTGACTATTTAATTTCATGTTCCAGTTGCAGGTGAAGGCAAATAATTGAAGTTTGGAAAGTATGGAGTATAACTGTAAAATATCACAATGTTCCAAGATACACAAAGTTGGAGTTTTGTGGTATAAATTAAAGTACAAAATTTGTTTTTTTTCATATCCTGATGTATTCAAATTCTATATATACATTTTGTTCTTAAATTACAGTACTGTGCAAAAGTTTTAGGCAGGTGTGAAAAAATGTTGTAAACAAAGAATGCTTACAGAAATATAAATAATGATTGTTTATTGTTATCAATTTACATAATGCAAAGTGAGCGAACAAAAGAAAAATCTAAATGAAATCAATATTTGGTGTTACTACCTTTTGCCTTCAAACCAGCATCAATTCTTATAGGTACACTTGCACAAAGTCAGGGATTTTGTAGGATTCTAGTCAGGTGTATGATCAACCAATTATACCAAACAGGTGCTAATGATCATCAATGTCACACTTAGGTTGAAACACAGTCATTAACTGAAACAGAAACAGTTGTGTAGGACGCTTAAAACTGGGTGAGGAACAGCCAAAATCTATTACCAAGGTGAGGTTGTGGGAGACAGTTTCATGTCATGGCAAGATTGAGCACAGCAACAAGACACAAGGTAGTTATACTGCATCAGCAAGGTCTCTCCCAGACAAAGATTTCAAAGCAGACTGGGGTTTCAAGATGTGCTTTTCAAGCTCTTTTGAAGAAGCACAAAGAAACGGGCAACGTTGAGGATCATAGACGCAGTGGTCGGCCAAAGGAAACGTAGTGCAGCAGATGAAAGACACATCAAGCTTATTACCCTTCGAAATCGGAGGATGTCCAGCAGTGCCATCAGCTCAGAACTGGCAGAAACCAGTGGGACCCAGGTACACCCATCTGCTGTCCAGAGAAGTCTGGCCAGAAGTGGTCTTCATGGAAGAGTTGCGGCCAGAAAGCCATACCTCCGACGTGAAAACAAGGCCAAGCGACTCAAGTATGCACGAAAACATAGGAACTAGGGTGCAGAAAAATGGCAGCAGGTGCTCTGGACTGATGAGTCAAAATTTGAAATATTTGGCTCTAGCAGAAGGCAGTTTGTTTGTCGAAGGACTGGAGAGTGGTACAATAATGAGCGTCTGGAGGCATGGTGAACAGTGAAGCATGGTGGAGGTTCCTTGAACGTTTGGGGCTGCATTTCTGCAAATGGAGTTGGAGATTTGGTCAGGATTAATGGTGTTCTCAATGCTGAGAAATACAGGCAGATACTTCTCCATCATGCAATACCATCAGGGAGGCGTATGATTGGCCCCAAATTTATTCTGGAGCAGGACAACGACCCCAAACATACTGCCAAAGTCATTAAGAACTATCTTCAGCATAAAGAAGAACAGAAGCCCTGGAATTGATGGTATGGCCCCCACAGAGCCCTGATCTCAACATCATCGAGTGTGTCTGGGATTACATGAAGAGACAGAAAGATGTGAGGAAGCCTACATCCACAGAAGATCTGTGGTTAGTTCTCCAAGATGTTTGGAACAACCTACCAGCCGAGTTCCTTCAAAAACTGTGTACCTAGAAGTGTACCTAGAAGACTTGATGCTGTTTTGAAGGCAAAGGGTGGTCACACCAAATATTGATTTGATTTAGATTTCTTTTTTGTTCATTCACTGCATTTTGTTGATTGATTGAAAATAAATGATTAACACTTCCATTTTTGAAAGCATTCATTGTTTGCAGCATTTTTTCACACCTGCCTAAAACTTTTGCACAGTACTGTATATATAAAATTAAATACAGTACACAATTATATTTCCCTCCTTGAACTATTTAGTCAAAATTAGTTATTAGATTAATCAAGTAATTGATAAAATAGTTGATACATTAATGATTTACAAAATAATCATTTATGGTCCCCTATAATAAATATTGTTTACTGTACTCGCCATATTGTGTTCCAAGTCTAAGTTTTCTGTGTGTCCATACTACACACTCCAGTTTCTCAGTGTCAATACAGTATGCCTTCTCTTTGCTTTGTTTGATTGCTGGCTGACTATAACTTCACTGTGGCTTCCATGCCAGTCTTAAAAAAGGCACCAGTGTAGTAACATACAAAATGAGTGCATCCATTTTATCGTGGTTTTCTAGAGATCACTGTGTTATTGATTAAAGGTCTTTTGTCAAACTACATTTCAGTTGCAGTGTTGTAATTATTCTTCTCGAAAAAGATTGTGATTTGGAGAGTGGGCAAGGGATGGGGGAAGATGCTAACTTCTTTTTTTCTCAGATATAGAATACTACTCTCTAAAATATTATTTTGAAAGGTTATCTACCACTGAATCTACATTTATGGAAGACAACTGAGCACGAGCAGATTAATAAAGATGGGGAATGATTAACAAAGCTGAAATATTGTGCCATTCTTAAAGTGTAGTGTAGATGTGTCCATTTTGTTATAGGAGTTTGAATGTATTCTTGACTGAACAAGCCTTTCTGCCGTGTAGGTATTGATGCCAGGATAGAGTTTGGCCTCTTGTTCCCTTTGATGGAAATAAAGCTTAGAAAATAAATGCACAAATGATTGAAATTCTTCTTCTTATGCATTATTGCATTAGAAGTTACCCTTAAGTAAACCTATCTAAATGGGTATTTTGCAAATTGGCTGTTTTTCCTTTAGCTTACTGTTCTTGTTAATTTCTTTTTTTTTTTATCTTTAGGTGCATTCATCCAAGAGGAGGTGTAATACAAAGTATTTCTTCATGGAAGCACACTCCTGTTTCACAGTACAACAGCACAAGGCAATCTCACCTCTGGACAGCAGTTTCTACCCAGTCCAACTGGGCTTCACCTCCAGAAGTAGTTGATCTCACTCTGGATGAGGACGCTAGGCGCAAATATTTACTGTAAGATCTGGTGCACTGATTCCCTGCCCTGTTTCACCTACAAGAAGTCCTACCTGATGTTTATTGAACATGTCTAATGTGAACTCTTCCTATTTACTAATAAGCAGTTTATTATTAATGCAGTTAGAGCAATATATTTATTTTTACCTCACTGACATAGAGGTATGTTTCTAAGTAGGACACTTTTCTTGTGATGGTTGATAAGAAATGCTGTTTCTTTTAAAGACAACATTCATTCTCAGACATTGAAATTTGTTTGGATTTTGTATTTTAATGTATGAACTTATTCTAGAAGTGTGCACATTCAGTTTATAAAACCATGTGTTTCAGATTTACATGATTTGATAAAGAAATAATGGTCCTTTTGGATTCTATTGGCTAATACCAAATCCCCATTACTTTTGCATAGCTTTAAAAGTTAGATATAAAAATAATAAAGAAATTTCAATTTTTTTTGAGGAGGAGGAAATTTCCTAAGTGTCTGCCTTTGAAATATCTGGCAATGTAGAGTATATCTGGAAGTAGTACATCTCGACAAAAGAGGTAGGGTGATTTATATAAGTGGGTTTTGACTTGGTCTCTACATCTTCTAGCAGAGCCACATTCAGCAACTGCTGATTTGATTATATGACCAGATATTCATGCTTTATGCAAAAAGAATGTCTCATTTATGCCAGTGATTGTAACATTTGAAAAGACCCTGCTTCTTTCTTTATCTAAAAGATTTGTCTGTTCAGAAATTAAAAATACTTTAGTAGAAACCAACACTTATCAGGTGTGTTTTTGTTTTTTTCTCTTTTTCTTCCCCAGTCCTCCCAGATCACCTTATGAGAAGTAGCTTATTTGAATAAAGTGTACATTAGACCAGTAAATTACTATTTTTGTTGGTAAAACAAATAATGAAATAATTGTGAAAACTTAAATTTTGTGTGGTAACTTTAAAATACAGATAGGCTTGTATTATATTTCATTTTCAATTTGTTAGTGTTCATCTTCCCAAAACTATGCATATTGGCAGGTCGCAGGGGAAACCCTACGATATGTTGTCTTTAAAAATTCAGCCTTGGTTAAGATGGATTGTCCTTCTGACATTTTTTGAGAAGTAATGCTGTATCTTTTATTCTTCTTTGTATAAAAGTTAAATAACATAGCATCATGACCAGGCATTCTCTACTTGTTCACTCTCATTTTAATTTATGGTCATACTGGGTTCTTTCTGTTTAACAATGGTTTTATTATAGGTGAGCACTTAAACTGTATCACATAAATAAGGAATGATTAGGTAAATATTTTATGTTGGCTAATAAATGAAATGGGTACATATTACAGGAGTGTATAGCATACCTGGTTTCCATTAAAAAGAAAACAAATTTTATTTTTCATATATATATTGATGTATGTATATATGTATGTTTGCAAATGAGGGATATATGAAATATCAAATGTATATATCTGTATATGTGTGTTTTAAAGAAATTCGCGCACACACACACACACACACTCATCATCAAAATTGACCAAAAAAGCTCTATTTGCATGTTCCAATGTGTAACTTTTCTAATTCCCTCATTATTATTAGGAAGATATTGTATATTATTTACACATTTTTTTTATACCCAGCTGTAGTGTAAACCACTTTTTTAATGTTTAACTTGCTGGAATACAATCCTTAAGTGTGTGTATGTGTGTGTGTGGTTTTTTTTTTTCTTCTTTTTTCAAAATATACAGTTTTCTTTGAAGGACAGTTTATTTGCAAACTGTCTTAATTCATAGGCCAAACACTTACTATACTAATTGGATAGTTACTAATTATATGGAATTCCCCTTTTTCCTAATATTGTTAATAACTGAGAGTTATGCATCAACTTTAAAAGAGCATGGCCAATGAGTGCATGTATCTTGTAAAGCTAATTTAAAATATTAATAGTTGTCTTTAATTTGCATTCAGCTACACACTGTTTTTCTAGTCAGTGTATTAAAATTTTAGCAAGGTCAGATTTCTCTTTAATCTACTAAAGAGGGGGCATGTCATGTGCTATCAGAACTCATGTGGATATATCTAACATTTAGATTACTCTACCAGTAAAGAGAGGGGCAGTATTTTCTTGAAGCACCCACCCTTGTTAATATTTAATGGATTTTGAATAGTATGTATTGAAAGTTTGGTTTTTTTTTTATTATTGCTATGATTTGTGTGCTTGTACATGATTGAAGCGGAGTCTGAATTTGCTTTCAGAGTGCACATACTAAATATTTAAAATTAATCACACCTATAATTAAACCATTTGAATCATAACAATTTTTTTTTTTCAACTTTCAGTATTTAATGCAGTGTTATTTTTTTCCTTACAGTGTGAGAAATCCCTACTTTAATTGGAATTTTGAGTATGTAGTTTAAGAAAAAAAATAAATAGTGTATTATTTAAAGCCTTCGTAGCAGTGCTGCTTTTCTGTTTGTTGTACTTGTGGTGTTGACTGAATTTTCTGTGAATTCTGTACATTTTCTCTTCACAATCATTCCAGCATTTGTTCTTATGATTATATAAATACAATTTAAAATGTTTTAAACTGAAGTTTCCCTTAATCTCATTTGCTCTTAATTGTTATTGGTTAATGAAAATTGTAAGTATTCAAACCATTTTGGAGATTTTCCAACCCAAACAAAACACAGCAGTCTTCAGGTTTTCACCATTTTGTTGTGTCTGCTTATGTATTCGTTAAGCTGATTTGTGCTTTCTTTGAAGTTAATTGATGTCAAATATTTAAAACATTCTTCTTTATTTTGGTGGTACAGAGTGGTGACATGTTATGTTAGCCGGACATGCAGGTGAGAATTTCATGGTATTCCATACACAAAAAACTGAGGGAATTTGAGGTCCAAAGCCCCGCCCACTGACCCGCGTTATTTGCATGTTAAGGTCTTGAAAATGCAAAATGGAAATACATCTTACTTTTCATTTTTGTAGCTTCTTTGCTGTTGAGGCAGAAAATGAAATGGCAAATGGGGTTATTTCATTTTAATAATTTTTGCAGCATTCTTGCATGTAAACTTTGAAAATGAAATTGCAAAAGAGAGATTGCATTTTCATTTTATAATTTTCATTTTCTTTTTTACAGAAAATACCTCCCATACAGGAAGACACTAAGAAAATTTTCAAGAGCATGTCTTTTAGTCAAAATGTGTCTCTATGATAAAAGACACAAAATGTAAATTGATTTTTAAGTAGAATTGTAATTTTTTGTTAAATGCAGCTTTACCCAGTCTTTCACAGTAATACATTGTCTGTTTGTGGTGACCTGAGACTACACATCTACTTGAATTCACAATAAACAAAATGAAGATGTTTGCCTATCAAATGGTGAGAGAGAAGATTATTAGCTTTAAGGTCTCATCACTCTACATAATATATACAATTAGATAGATAGATACTTTATTAATCCCAATGGGAAATTCACATTCTCCAGCAGCAGCATACTGATACATTAGACATTTACCTTAAAGCAAGTCGGTGGGGAAAAAATGAAGAGAACTAAGATAGTAGCTGAACTTGCATTTCTGGGATGTATTTGTACTTCTGTCAGATAGCTTGTTAATTAGAGGTTAGTATACTGCAGGCTCTAGGTACTTTGGAAATTTGAAACTATGGTGGAATGTCGTCACAGAGTCGCATACTTTTTTTTTTTGGTTTTGATTATTCTCATTCTTCCCTAGCCCACAGATGCTTATCTTCAACACATAGATGGATAAGCCTTCCTTTGTTGGTGGAGGTTCTCAGTATTTAAAGTGAGATCATCATGAAGCTTGATGGGGAAAAGGTGAAGAGAATCGAGAGGGAGGAAAGTTCTTGTGAAACCTTTGAAACCTGCATTACTGATTGACCAAAGAGTATAAGACAAAGCTGTCTGGTATCATCTTTCAACCTTGTATTTATTTCCTATTATGGCATGTGTGGAGATGATGCAGCTACTGAGAGTAAAGCACAGCTGATTCTCTAAGGGATCAGAACAAGATTCTTTTTAATTTAGAATTTGGATGATCTGAACTGTTTGATGCTACCCTTGAAGCACATGTCAGCCCCACAACCCCTTATTTCCAGCTACTGTTATATAATGTTAATGGCAGAATTGGCCTACATTGATAACAATTTAATATTACAGCATGTACTCCATTGTGTCAACTTCTAAGCTACAGTAAAATGGAGATGTTCAGTATTCCAGTTTCTGACTTGGCTTTGTGTAAAAAAAAAAAAAGTACCAGCTGATTGTTTAAATATGCTTAGGTAAGTATCACCCATGTAAAATAGCCAACAGCTGATTGTTAAATATGCTTAGGTAAGTGTCACCCATGTAAAATAGCCATCATCATGTTTTTACTTCATGGTGGTATGCAAAAAAAAAATGCTTCTACTATCACAATTGCGACATTGGGCTGTGTGCTGGTAACTGTTTCAAAACCTATCACACAAAGGATATGTACTAAATCTGCATCAGTACAGCAGTGGACACTAGACATGCCTTTCCTACTGTATTTATGTTTATGTTGACGTTTTAGTGTCTACTTGTTTCTGTTACACGTAATAACATTTTTTCTTGTTGAAAATAATTCAGTGTTTTTTGGCTCATTTTTCCTGGTGTAAACATAACACTAAGGAGGTTATTAAGGTATGTCACATATTTCTAAACAGTATTATTTTTCAGCTAAGGTACCTTTGTCTGTTTTGAGTCTTAAGAACATTTTCTTTAAATAAAGTTGCTCTTTCACAGCTTTTGAGTCTGTATACCTCAGACATCTGTCTAAAAAAAGGTTCATCTTAGATTAATTTTTTTCAGTTCATTTGTTGCGAATATTCTCAAATCTTCCCAAACCCCAAAGGAACATGACAGATGTGCATTATTGATTGTTTCTTTATTTTGAAAAAGAATAGTTTCATTTTAAGTGCACAACACCACCATTTCAGAGTCTCAACAGTCTGTTGATGACGTGCTACGGTGCATTACACTGATGTGAAGGCTGTACCATTAAACTCAGCACAGTGTTAGTCTTGAGATCACAGTGTTTGATATTCTGGGTGATAACTCTTAGCTTTCCACATAATGTTTGATATTCTGGGTGATAACTCTTAGCTTTCCACATAATCAGCATTTTGCTTTCAGTGATTTTCCTGTAATTTTAATGTTCTAGAAAACTGTTGTAGTTCCAGTTTCTCAAATGTGCAAATGTTGTGAAGAAGACAGCGGAATTAAAAAAGCAGGCAGAGTGATTTTGTGCTGAGGTCCAGCAAAGCTACTTTGATTAGTGGCAGAAGGCAGTCCTCGACCTTAGTCAACAGTGGGTAGAAGGCTGAAGGTATTGTCAAACAACAACAAAAGTCCCCTAATGTGGATTTATTGGTTTTAAACTCAAGATGGAAACAGAGTGCAAGGTGAGCTTAGTCTGATGGACAGCTGATAACTATGAATTTCCTGTAGATGAGTGTAGAAGCAGTATTATTATTTTTTTCCTCCCTGTGAGTTATTGCTATTTTCTACCTTTGACCACAGGCATATACTAGTAGTATGTTATGCATAATAATAAGTAATAAAATAAGGTTTTGATGTCTAATGTGAAAAGTGGGTTTTTCGGGGCAGGGGGGAACTCCACCCACAGTGCAGCCATGATGATAACAAAATACACTTTTAAATAATCGACACATTGCTAAGTTTTATGTATTCTATAGATGTCCTTGTTTGCTACAGAAATGTTATAATACATTTTATGTAGAATAATTTTACAAATTCACAGATTTTGCTGTGTACAGAGCCTATAAAAAGACGTTTTCACGTTTTATTTTTATATGACATTGAATCACAATAGATTACTAACTATTACCAAAATGAAAACCAATCTCTGCAAAGTGGTCTAAATTAGTTACAAATGTACAAAATAATTACTTACATTTAAATATTACACACTCAAATCATCATTGGTGAAGTCAGTTGGTTTTAGAAGTCCCTGGAGATAATCTATATGTGCTTTTATTTGATTGTAGTGTAAATGCACCTGTATTTGGGTGGACCAGTCTCTCAGTGTGGTGACCTGACCTTCATAATGAAGACCCAAAGAATACACCAAGCAACTCCATGAGAAGGAAGGTTGAACAGCACAAGCCAAAGTTCACTACAAAAAAATATCCAAGGCACTGAAATGTCATGAAGTGTAATTTGTGGGTGTGGGGTTTGGGGGTGCGGGGAAAAAGAACACGTAAAATGTATACATGTGGCATCTCGGCTACAGTGTGCCCAGAGACCCTGAAATCAGAGGAAAGACTCTTCTACGGGCTAATGGGAGCAAAGTTTTGGCCATTAGACTAAAAGCCATGTTTAAACACTGCACATTATCAAAGATCCACATTCTCCCTTGTGCATTATAATGGTGGCAGCATCATTAAATCTGGCAAACCATTTCCATGATGCTTCGGCAACCGCTTTGGACTTGAGCTTAAGAGCCACTAAATTTTGAAAGTTACGTTTTGACAGCTGCCTAGACTTGTTCCCATCTCTTTCAAGTCACTACTGGAGTCAAAGCTTCCACTGTTCCTTTGCACTGTTCCTCTATTCCAGATGTCCTGTTTGTTGCACTTTCATCACCTGTTCGTTAATGTTACTACTTTTCACGTTTCAAGTAATCTTCCTGCAAAAAGTATTAACTGATTACAAGAAGAGTTCTGATGAAACCAAGTGTCGTAACCACAACACATTAACAATTTGCTTGCTTGAGGACTCAGTGATGCTGTTATGAGTGTGAATCATGTGAAAGCCTTTTTTTTTTTTTTTTAATTTATTGCAGTGAAGTCATACAACTATCATTTTTCTACATAATTTACATGATGATCTGTACAAGTCTTCCAGTGCTTATAGATTCCTCTAAAAAGTAAGTCTTTTCGTCTTGATCTGACTTGAAAGTCTTTGTCTATTGCATATTTTAGTAGTCCTCAGTAGTTCCACCTGTTGCATGGGTAGTATTGGATCGGGCATGATCATGTAAGAAGACACGTCTACTCTGAAGTCTACATCATTTGGACGCCAGTCAAAGATGGTTTCTGTGAAGGTCTGAATATGTGGCACTGGTGACCGTTTCCCCCTGGCCATGTAGTGTTACAAAATATTTTGTTCATCTCAAAAGAGAGTCAACATCACTTTGTCTGCAGATGGTAGTGTGCAGAACTACTTTGGTTTTTGTGAGGAGAGATGACACCATTCCTTGCTTGTTCTCTTGATTTCTGACTGGTGTCAGTGAGTCCAGGTTTCATCTCCAGCAACAACTCTTGAAGCCATCACCTTCTGCTTCATAACAATTCAGAAGTTGCTGATATGAATCGTCACATCATTGTTTTCCATGGTACCCACCTTTCAGACACTGTGGAAGTGAAGCACATGATAGATGATAAGGTGTGCTGAACCATGATTGATGTCCAGCCCTTTCATTCACCATCACTCGAAGGTTTTCCTTAACAATGCGTTCAACTTCTGTAGTAGATTCTGGTGTTGCTACTCAGTGTGTCTGACCTGGTTGAAGAGAGTCTGTCAAATAACTCATGCCATCTTGGAATTTCCTACTACCTTTGTACACTTGCTGGACAGACAAATGTGCATCACCATACTGAACCTTCATTTGCTGATGAATTTTGACAGGTTTTACTCCTTCACTCCTCAAATAGCTTATGACCAAATGCTGCTCCTCTTTGGTGCATGTTTACAGCCGGGCTGCCATCTTTATACTGCCACTATGATGTCTACCTGCTGGACACATCTAATGTCAGTTCAAATGATGTTACCAATTCACATGACAATAATAAAATGTTTAGTAGTTCTCTTGCAATATTAAGGTTTTCATTTGACTCACCCTTGTATCTTCAAAGCTCTGGTGCTAAATTTATTATGAAGTTAATTCCAAAAGCTTCAGTGTATTTTTCCTTGTTGTTTGCCTCATATGAGATTCAGCATGCAGCTCAAAGCAAGTTCTCCTGTAGGCATTAGTATTTGTGTTCAATATGGCATATATGCCTCCCCATCATCCCAGATTTTAATGTCTTTAACTGTAATTGTTTTGTGCTTTTTTTTTTTTTTTGTTGTGCCATCTACTCATCCTGTGAGTTAACTCACATTTGGCGATTACCCACCAGGCCGACCAGCAAAATGTACTTGTGAAATCTACTGTATGTTCAAATGACTGCACTGCTTTTTGTAATTGCTTTCACTTTTCGCCACCGTTTGGAGCAAACGCGGGCACAAGACTAGCTGGATGGGTCCAGGTGCCCACAGCAGTACATTTGAGTACAGGAGCCACTCCTGCAGCATGATTTTTTTTTTTTTTTTATATATCCTTTTTTTGCTTCCTCATAGAATTCCAGCATGTTAGTAAATCATGACCTCCCCCTTCTGAACCCATACTTGCCATGTGTTGCTCAATCAATTCCTTAATTATTCCTTCCATTAATTTACCTGTGATGCACAGTAAGCTTACTGACCTTTAATTGCTTAGATCTGCCTGATCACCCTTTTTATATAACGAGATTATGTATGCTATTTTCCAGTCCTTTAGAATTTTCCCAGTGCGCAGTGACTTTCTAAAAATATGTGTCAAAGGTTTATATATGTACCTCCTTAAGAACTCGAGGGTAAATATTAGCTAGTCTTGGAGACTTGTTTGATTTCAGCCTATTTCATCTGAGCAGTACTTCTCTCTATGATTTCTTAATCACTTGGTACCTCCTTAGTAATCCCTTTTACTGAGTAGTTATCCACTTCCTCACAAGTGAAGACCTTAGAAAAATACAAGTTTAGAGCTTCCACTATTTTACTGTAATTTTTTAAATTCCCCTTTACTATTCCTTATGCACTTTACCTCCTCATTGACTGTTCTTGTACTACTAAAATAATGAAAGAATCTCTTGTAGCCGTCTTCTGCCTTATCTGATCAAACCCTCTGAATGTTTTTTAGCCTCCCTAATATCCTTCTTAATGGTTGCCGTCATTCTCTCATATACCATATGATTCACATTGGGGTTATTAATCTTCTAAGCCTTATACAGATGTTTTTTACTTTACTGCTTCTCTTTATTAACCCAATGCAGGTTTTTTTTCCCCTGCTGATTTTAAACTTGTGTATGTGTGTGTGTGTATATATATATATATATATATATATATATATATACATAATATAAATATATAATATAAATATATTGTGACGGGCAGCCGGGTCGCCTCTGCTTCGTATGTTCTGGGGGAGCAACCATGGGCAGCTCAATATCTCCCCCAGGACGCTTGGTGGCAGCCTCCCTGGCCGACGGAGTCCTCCACAGCCCTGTTGGGAGCTGGGGTGGCCACTAGGGGGTGCTGCGTGGATTCCACAGCCCGGCTCGACAAATCTTCAGCCCCACCCGGAAGTGCAATTGGGACCAGGTGGTCAAGCACCTGGAACACTTCTGGGTGGGCTATAAAAGGGGCCAGCCACCATCACTCAGTGGTCAGAGTTGGGAGGTGGAGGACGAAGCTAGACGGGAGGAGTGGTGGTGCCAGAAAAGTGTTTTTGTGTTGGCTTAAGTGCTTGTGGGACTTTGTATTGCCTGTGGGGTTCATGGGGAAGATGTGCCCCACAGGTAAAGAAAAATAAAAGTGCGAGTCTGTGTTAGGTCAGGCGCTGTACAGCGTCCAAATCACAAAAAAAATATAATGCAGGACAGGTGTATATATATATATATATATATGTGAAACACTTTTAAACATGTTCTCACTGCTCCTCACTATTAAAACCTTATCCCAGTCTATCCTCCTTAGATTTAATCATATCTGCTTAAAATTTGCCCTACCAAAGTTAAACTTTTAGTCTTTGCATTTGCACTCTTCCAAAACACTTGAGAATTGTATTATATTTTAGTCACTTAACCCTTGTTGTTCAATCACTTGCACACCCTCAATTTTATCCTGACTATTACAAAATAATAAATCTAAATAGGTTACACCCAATGTTGGTGCTTTAACATACTGTGTTAAAAAAACGATCACTGATTATGTCTAAAAGCTCCTGCTGTTCTACTTCACTATTTGCAAAGTGAGTACAGGTAATATTCGGAAAGTTAAAGTCATCCATTACTATAGTATCCCTCTATAAACTTGCCTTTTTAATTTCATCAAGAAGATGCACATTGACTTCACTGTCTGCATTTGGTGGTCTATAACAGGGGTAGGCAACGTCGGTCCTGGAGTGCCATAGTATGTGCAGGTTTTTCTTCCAACCCAGTTCCTTAACGAGAACTCAATTATTGCTGATGAAGCACATATTGCTTAAGTGACATTTTAATGCTTCATTTTAGTGGTCTCGCTTGTTAAGGTTCTCCAACCTTAATTGCTTATTTCAATCTTAAACTGCTGCATTCAGTGTTTTAATTGCTCCTTATTAGCAATAAGATGTAAAAGACAAAGCAGCCAGCAGTTCTCCAGCTAGCTTTTTTCCAATTACATCTGTGTGTGTTCATCATGCACGGTTTGATTTAATAAAACACTTAATAGAAAAATGTGACAGACTGAAAATGATCTGTTTTAGGCTTCAAATCATTTGGATGATATCCTTGGAAAGGAAAAAAATCTACGATATAAAAGCCTTACATTGCACAGACTAACAAGCCATAAAATTAAATAAGGTCTGAGATTGGCAATGATTGGTTTCTAATTAAGCAATTGGGTTGAATGAAAACCTGTAGCCACTGCGGCTCACCAGGACCGACATTGCCTACCCCTGTTTTACATCTTATTGCTAATAAGGAGCAATTAAAACACTGAATGCAGCAGTTTAAGATTGAAACAAGCAATTAAGGTTGGAGAACCTTAACAAGCGAGACCACTAAAATGAAGCATTAAAATGTCACTTAAGCAATATGTGCTTCATCAGCAATAATTGAGTTCTCGTTAAGGAACTGGGTTGGAACAAAAACCTGCACATACTGTGGCACTCCAGGACCGACGTTGCCTACCCCTGGTCTATAACACACTCTTAAAATAAGGCCTCTTTCCCTAATGCTTTCCAGAAAAAGCCAGATGTCCTCACTAAGGTGGTGCTTATCATCCTATTGAAGAGAACTTGTGTTTAAATTTAGCTTGGTATAAACAGCAACCCCACCTCCTATTCTATTCTACCTATTGTTCCTAAAAATGTATACCCCTCTATGTTATACTCCTCCCCATCTTTGTTATTTAGCCAGATTTCCGTTATGGTTATAATATCATAATTATGCTCCACTACATAGAACTCACGTGTTTCATTTTGTAATCTTCTAGTGTGAAGGTAAACTAATTTTAATGTGTTACTTTCTTTACTTGTGCACTTAAACTTTGGGTTAGAATTTACACTACTATGCATATTTATTTTTACAATTCTGTTCATCCCTTTATGTTAAGTTCTAAACTTGGCCTGTCCTAAACTCCCAGCACCCCCTGCCCCTTGTTTAAATAATCCACAACTAACCTAATCAATCATATGCCTCCCCAACACATGGGTTAGATCTGAACTGGTGGTGCTCCTATCATAGTGGAACAGGTCCCATCTGTTCCAAATGCCTCATAAACCAACATCCTACTACACTACACCAAGATCTGAGCCATCCGTTAAGCCTTCTGATCTTCTCAGCCTTGCCCGGACAGTCACATGGGCACTACTGTGTCAGTTCTGCTCCTCAGCCTGGCACCTAACTCTAAATTGGATTGCAGAACTGACAGACTACCCTTATATGTGTCATTTGTTCCAACATGAACAATGACAACTGGATCCATCGTCGCTCTGGCCAAGAGCTTGTCAACCCTTCTAGGGAGGTTTCCCACCTAGGTACCCAAAAGGCAACACTTTCTGCAAGACTCTTGCTCTCTGGAGAAAACCTGTGTTTCAATCCCCCTAACAGAGTCACCTACTATCAAAACCTCTCTCTTGCTTGGGTCTGGGTTTAAGATGACCCACTGGGCACCAAATGCCTGCCTACCACCTCAGACTTGTCAGAGGTTCTGAAAACAGTTTGGCACTTCCTAATTTTGGGATTGATCTTCCCAGACCTATCTCATCTGGAGTCTCTTCCCACACCACCTTAGGAGTGCATACTATCTCCATAAAAGACACCGGGGCTGGTTACATCAATGTTCTACTGCAATGAAAGCCATCAACTCCTTCTCCAGTTCAGTGATCCGGAGCTGGAAGTGCTGAATTAGATGGCATCTGCTCGATGTAACCTTCAAAGAGGACTGACTCCTCCAAGCCGCCATCCAAATGTCCATCGTTCAACAGAAGTTGCATTGTGCTGGTCTCATTTTTAAAATTTGAGTTTGAAATACTAAACTGCTCAAACCTTTTTTTATTAAATGATTTAACTCAAATTATGCTGTCTGTCTTCCTGTGAAGCTATTAAACTTCACTTTTCCTTGTCTGTTTTCCTAACTTTGCGCCCCTCTTATTACAGCACTTCCTTACTTTGAAGGTCTCTGCCTACACTGTTTGGGTTTCTTCCTATTAATGAACCCTACGCTGTCACCTTCTTACTAGCACTAACCTTCAGGAATGCTAAGAACTGTTCTACCAAGTAGAACCTTTTACACACCACTTCCTTCTTACTAAAAAATTCACTTACTGAATATCTGATGCAAGTCATTTACTTATTCACATGTCTCTCCTTTGCTACTACCTCCAGATATCACTCTATAACTGAGTCTGCCTTTTTAATTAGCTTGTTGATTTGGTGGGACCCTCTTGAAGTGATGTTACCAGTTCAGCACACCACAGCATCGGAAACCGCGCTGGCCATCACAGAGTTCCAGAAGATGTGAAGGATGTCACTTCCCAGATTAAAGGAACGCAATCTACTAAGGAAGAAGAGCCTGCTCTGACCTTTCTTATACAGTTCCTCTGTGTTCTGATACCAGTCCAACCTGTCATTGATTCCTATATTCTGTCTCATCCCTTTCATCAATACAGTGATCCCCCCGCCTATCGCGGAAGTTACGTTCCAGACCCATCAGCAACAGGTGAAAATCTGCAATATAGAAAGACCATATAAATAAACATTTTTTTTTATAGTTTAAGCCTTAAAATACCCCTCCCACACGCTTTAAACACATGTATACTTATTAAAACACACTTTGTAAACACATATGATATGTGGATGTCGGGCTAAGGATATGAGTAAGATCTCTCTATTTTAAAAAAATCTTCTCAGAAAACAATCTGACATTCCGTGAGAGACATTTTAACGTCACTCAAGACAAGGCAGTGAAACAGAAGGACAGCTGCTGTACAGGCTTTTAAATGATCGACGTGCAGAGTTGCAATCAGAACAGGCATCTTGGCAAAAGCACACAAAGCCAGTAGCTGATCTGTCCACTTCTCCTTAGCGCGCGTTCAGCCTTCCCCCCAACCCCTTGATAACACGAGCGGGAGAGACGCGAAGTGGCAGGAGCGTAGCACACCTCCAGGTGATTGGACGGGGCCGGGCGGGGCGGGGGGGTTGCGGGGGTGTGTGTAGTTGAGCAACGCGATCGAGACCAGATTATCTCGGAGAGACACTTTTACGACACACAAGACTAGACATTACAACCTTAGGAAGCAAAACCCGTGAGATGGTGACCTTTGCATGTCACACCCTACTTACAAACAATTTAAAACAAGTTCACTGACATCTAACCTAGCAGTTGTAGGAATGCTTTTGGCAAACAAACTCCAGGTGCTTCCAGCTCTTAAAACAACGACAAGCAGAACATGCAGCTTATCAGCAGATGATCGGAGCACTTCTTTCTTAGCATGCGTTCAGCCCTCACACCCTCCCCGTACTCCTCCTCCTTCAGAATGCGAGCGGCAGAGACATGAGAAAGATATTTAAGCACACCCAGGGCAGGAAATAAAGGACAAATATTGTTTTTACAAAAGTTTTAAAATGAAAATAATGCATATGTAACAATTCCCATGAAAATAATAATCTCTTTAAATTGTTTATCCGATAAACCAAACCTGGGGGTGGGCGAGCGAAGTGAGCAGGGGGCAGAACCCCCTAGTAATAATAATAATATTAATAAATCTGCGATGTAGCGGGGGCGCGATAGCTGAACCGTGATATATCGGGGGATTACTGTACACCCCATAACTGCAGCATCATCTTAGAATTTCTGCAAGTGACATGGCCTGGTGTTATAGCCGGAAGAGTACAGAGTAAGGGCCGGTTTATACTTTACATTCAGGACGCGTACAAGCACTCATCATGGCTGTCACGTGTTCCCAGCGTTCATCTGACGTGTCCTCTGAGCACGTCCTCAAAAAATAATGTGATGCGTACGTGAGTTGCAGTACCAGCAAAAAGTCGGGAGGCGCAGTGTGGTCAAGTTGGAACATGACGTCAGAGTCTCTGTTTACTATCAGCATGTGACAGAAAGCCGCTTTGCGGATCCTACAGGATCGATGTGCGTGCTTTGATGTTTGATGAATGTTTCAATGTGGTGAAGCAAAATGCCGACATACCAATGCATTTGTGGTGTTTTTACATTCAAGTGTCACATATTCCCCACGTAATGACACGATACATTTTAAAGATCTCTTAAACCATCTTCTGTGCCTTTTTTTTCACAACAACATCAGAATGTACGGCAGCGTATTTGAGCCACAGAGAAAAAAAATTAAAGATACAGTGAAAAGGTCTATTTTGTGATTAAAGTGGAAATTTCGGCTTTAATCTCGATTGTCCACTTTAATCTCATAGTTTATTTTATCATTAAGGTAGAACGTTGTAAACGTCATCTTAAAACCGACCCAGTTGTTACTCGCTATGTGCTTCTGGGGCTTCCTAAATTAAATTTATAATACTCCAGCTCTCTGCACATTTAGAATCCTTAGATTTATGCCATATAGCATTTTCATGATGAAATGCATTAAAGTATGTATGTTACATTTTACAGCTAAGTCATTAACTAAATTTAAATAATGAATACTGTCAATAATTACACATGTGGGGGCGACATGGTGGTGAAGTGGTAGCGCTGGCACGTCCCTGGTGTTCCCTACCTGGAGTTTGCATGTTTTCCTGGTCGGTTTTCTTCCAAAGACATGAAGGTTTGGGGATTTGGTGACGCTAACGTGATGCTAGTGGTGTATGAGTGTGCTTGTATTCACCTTGTGATGAGCTTACGCCCCGTCCAGGGATTTTGTTTCTGTCTCACACCCGATGCATGCTGGAATGGGCGCCTCCCTGGATTGATGGATGTAATCATTAAACATCCTTTTCAGAGATAATGAGGCAAGGTGTGCTGGGAATTTAATGGATATTTCAGTTAATTCACAATACAGGGAAGCTGAACGTTTCCTCACCGTGATGATATCTCACACTGCCACCTGGTGGAATCCTGCTGGAATAAACAGTACACCGTTTGTGTAGCAGAAGTGCCCAAAGGAGTACATGTCGCGTCGCGTGAAGTATAAACCCGGCCTAAAGAGTAAAGCAGACAGGACTGTTCCTTGTGTTGCCCCAGTGTTACTCACATCCGTATCAGAAACACAGCCCTTGAGTCTCAACAGACTGTGGTCTACCCAACTCATAATCCATTATCCAGGACACCATAGGCTGATCCACCTGCATATCTCTAAGTTTACCGCTTAACTTGGATGGCTGGATGGTACTGAAGGCGTTGGAGAAATCAAAAAAGCATAATCCTCTCAGTGCTGCCAGCTTTACCCAGGTGAGAATAAGCCTTGTGTCATTCAGAGACCACCCTTAACACTTCCTTTTGATCATTCGGCCTAGCCTGAGTGTGTCCATTACCCAAGTTTAAATGGAGACTGAGCTGGATGAGTAAGATGTATTATTATTATTGTTATTATGAGTAACAGTGCATACCTGTTGCCAAATAATCATTGAAAGCTGAAGGTGTACCACCTGTGCAAGTGCATTGTGGAGTTACGGGGGCAGGAAACGCAAAAAGGGGATACTGTGCAGCTGCCATCGCCGATCGTGAAGGGAACGCTTTGTGGTCTGCACTTTATGGTGAGCATTCATGCAGGAAAGCTGTGCAGTTCCACTTGTGCTAAACTTGTCATTTCCTTGGGTCATAAACATTTATTGCAGAAGCTTCACATTTCTGGGGCTTAAATTAAAAATCTAATGAATAGCTGTAAAGATTAAATCAGCATATTGTCTAGTTCTTATTGCTTCACACTATGTGCCTATAATAGCAGAGATTTATATGGCTAAAGATTGAAATTATTACCCCTCACCTCGGTAATCGTCCTGTTGCTCTATGATAGATGTATGTGTGGAATATTTGGACACAATAAAAATGATTTTCTTAACGTATTCCTCATTAACAGTGGCACTGGGGTGTCTGCTTCTGAAGGAATCTTACTAATTACTGAGGCAACTTGAGTGACTACACGCTGCCCTGGGGACGTTCGACTGCTTGTTAAATTCAATGTCCTACACCTGTGGGGATAGGGAAGTGAGCGGAGGTACGGAAAATAAATTTGAGATAATAAGGTGAGGATGGCATTCGCTTGAAGGAGATGTCATGCTTCTAGGCCAATTCCATTTGCTCTGAGCTGCGCTAGTGAGTGAACTTACTCCACATGTAATCCATTTCACACAACGCTTACTTTTATATTTTCCTCATCAACCGCTTGGGTGCATCAATCAGGCAGAAGGTCATTTGTGCGGCCCTGACACTTTAGAATTGTTTATTATGGTCACCTTTTCTCTACATTTCTCAGGAAAAAGTAGGGTGAAATGACACCTTTTATTGGCTAACTAAATAGATTACAAATGCAAGCTTTTGAGGCAGCTAAGGCCCATTCATCAGGCAAAGTGTAACAAAGAAACTGAAAAATACTCTAGTTTATATTGGGACAGCAAAGTGATTTTTTTCTTTCATCTTAACAACCTTTTTGTTCAAATGTTAGAGAAATGAATACACCTGAGATGAATTAACCCTGGAAGAAGAGAACAATGTGGACGAAGACTTAGACAAGACAGCAGGTGTGGTCATATAGCAGCTTTATTTTTCATCGTCACAGTGAGCAGAGTTTCAGAAAAACAGGCAATCAATATTACATGACAGCGTCAGGGCTCTTCTGAACTCCGTCTGTTGGGTGGGGCAAAGTTTTTACACCCCTAGAATGCGTAATTTAATATCATTATGAAATGCAACAGTCGACACTTTTATTATACACAATCCTTGAGCTCCTTCAACGCCCCCTGTGCAACTTGATTTCTTGGCCCCTTTGTTATGGCGTTCAGATGTAAACTAAGGGAAACGTGATAAGGCAGATTCATGTGTGGAATGCTTAGACCTTGAGTCCTTTGGACAAATATTTTTCTGTTTGCTCAGCAAAGCATGTTTTTAAAGCTTACTTCTGCTTAACTTCTTAGACATGGATTAGTACAAGGGAACGAAGAGAACATTCATCTTTCTCAACAATGAACTAATAAAAAGTAGAGATAAGATAACCATCACTAGAGAAGGTCCTGTAAGGTTTTTTTTGAAGTGCATTGTCTGTAAGATAGGCCACTGATTTAGTTATCTGGTCAATCAGTCACATATCTGGTCATAAAACTCTTGTCTCTGTTCAGACCATTTTGTAGAGTGTTGAATTTAAGCAGAAGTTTGTATTGCCATTCTCTCCTCTCCTGTTGGGTCTTGAAATTACCCATAAGCACAGTGACCCTCAGATCCTTTATGCTGTGGTGTCATTTCACCCTACTTTTTCCTGAATCAATCTATGGCCAACATGGTACAACACTCTACTGATATCTACATTTCTCATTAATCTCACAGACTGTGACATGGATGGATGCAGGATCAATGGGTCAAAAAAATCCTTTTTATGCCAACTGTAGGGATGATAAAGCTGGAAATTCTTTACATGTTGTAATTTGAGAGAAATCAAAAAGGAAGTGTCCCTCCTTCACTCTGTTAACATAGTTTGTTTAATCCAAGGTTATGGTCACTGACAATATTTGGTACTAAACGGACGGCAGTGAAACCTCTCCCACGGAGCCCAACACTAGAATGTGTAGGGGGGAAATTTCTGTATATATTTTTTTTATCCCAATAGATATGTTATTAATTCGCCAAAACAGTTGTACGTATGTATTTCTATAATATTCCCATTTCTGTAAATTTCTATGTAATTATTTTTATGTGTTATGAATTCGTCATGCCATCCATCCGTTTACTACACGAGTAAGTACTGCAGAGCGGGAACAACTTAGAGTCAATTCATTGAAACGGTTGGAGTAGTCGGAGGAAGTCTCACAGAGAGAACTTGCCAACTCGACACATTAGTAAGATGACATAAAGGTTCACACTGCTGCTGCCCTGCTAAGAAAAAGAAAACAGAAAAAGCTACGTTTGAATGTCTATCGATTCGCTGTCACTCTTCTCCACTTTTCGTAACCGGCGCTTCAGTTTGCTCCCATGTCTTAAGGACACGCATCAACTTTAAACTGGAAACGGGTCAATGTGTAGGAGTGTGCGTATGGAGGACCCCGCTTATAGACTAGGGCTGAGTCCTGTCTAGCTCTTGACGCTTCTGAGGTGGGCTCAGGTTCCACACAATTGTGTAAATGAAAACAACACGGGTGTGGAAAATGGAAATGAAATGGGAGGAAATTGTTTTCATTTTCTTCTGGCTGAGTGGATTTGAAGCCCTCCAAGGTTGGCTCTTCTAATTCAGGGGTTCCTAACCCCGGGCCTGAAGGGCGCCAGTGGCTGCAGATTGTCATTTTAATCCTTTTCTTAATTAGTGACCCCTTTTTGCTGCTAAATAAATTGACTTGTTTTTCAGGAGTTGTTCCCCTGAATTTCTTCATCGTTCCTCTGAACTTCTTAATTTCTTTCCTTAAATGGCCCCCAAACAGAAGTGAAATGTGAAGCGAGTGAGCCAACAGAAGACCAACTAAGTTGGGGCCTCAAACTTCAACCAATTTCATCTCCAACCAGTTGCTTAATGAGGCGGCAAGTCTTGTCGTTAATTAAACCCGTTCTTTAATTCCATGGCTTGTTGCTGCTCTCATTGTCCAATAGCAGACATTTCCAAAACTGTCGATTTTCTCTTTTCTAAGCCCACTGTTAAAATGTTTTGGGGACCTGAGAAGACCAACATTCTTGATTCCTTCATCTTTCTTTATTTTCAGATCTCGTATGATGGACACCAGTTGTTTTGGCTCATTTTGTATCTTATTAAAGTTTGACTGCTAATTAAGGAAAAGAAACAATTGAGGAGTCTTCAAGAGCAAGTCAAATAAAATAAATTCCAAAGAAGTTAAGTAGCAGCAAAAGTAGGCCACTAATTAAGAAAAGGGTTAGAATGAAAACATGCAGCCACTGGGGCCCTCCAGGACCGGAGTTGGGGACCCCTGATCTAATTGATAATTAATTAATGGATTGAGCTCGATCACAACTCATAAAAGCAGTTTACTTCAGTGAGTTGACTTCAGTGAAATATGAAGCAGACATTAGAGCTGATAGGTTTGGTTTCTTCCGTTAGTTAACTCTGGGCAGACTCCAGCCCTGAATTGGAGTAATCAGGTTTGAAAAAGGATTAATGGATGGATGAGTTTTCTGGCTTTTTGACGGTAAGCCTCCACGCCTTTCAATCAGCCAGATTCCCTTTCTGACTTGGACATTTTCGACCTGATCAGTAACGATTCCCCAGAAGACTGCTGTCTAGACGGCTGCTGAGGCGGAGGGCAAAGGTTCCCTGGCCATGAAAGAAAAGAAAGGTCACGGGATACAAAACAAGCTGCTGGAGTGCAGTATTAATGAGGCGTTCGTCAGCTTCAAGTGAGAAAGGAGTAACCAGAGGACATACTGTACTCAGCCTTGAAAAACACTGACGGGCTGCCACGTCACAAGTGAAGGAGCCGACTGGCAGACACTGGTGGTTTGTAATGCGGGGTGGTGGGCTGCCAACCCCCCTGCAAATATTTTAAAGGCTTTAGTTAAATTAATTAGGTAGTGCAAAATAATCAGGGGCTCCGGTTTCCTCCCACAGTTCAAAGACATGCAGGTTAGGTGCATTGGTGACCCTAAATTGTCCCTAGTGTGTGCTTGGTGTGTGTGTGCCCTGTGGTGGGCTGGCGCCCTGCCCGGGGGTTTGTTCCTGCAATTGCGCCCTGTGTTGGCTGGGATTGACTCCAGAAAACCCCCGTGACCCTGTGTTAGAATATAGCGGGTTGAATAATGACTGACTGAAAATAATCAGGGTGTCAGCGCAAGTCAACATCCATTAAAAATTGGTTCTGTGTGAATTACCGTCTGGTATGGGAGCTGCTCTGCCAGCAGCCGGAAATCACTACAGAGAGTGGTGAAGGCAGCAGAGCACATCACGGGCAAGAGTCTCCCTGCCATTGAAGACATTTACCTCCATTGGTGCTTGCGTAAGACAAGCAGCATCATAAAGGACCACAGCCATACAGCACACCAGCTGTTCTCATTGTTACCGTCTGGCAGACGATACAGGAGTCTGGCTGCTCGGACTACAAGACTTAAGAACAGTTTTTACCACCAGGCCATTCGACTCCTCAACAGCAACACCTGAACACTTACTGTACATACACTTACATTACATCTACATTGCATTACATCTACATTGCACTACTCACACACAAACTGTACCTGCACACACTCTGAATACTGACTGGAACATGCATCTGCACTTTATGGAATATGCATCTGTACTTATAAAACATTATCTGTGCAATAACTGTCATTTGTACTTGCTGCTCATTCAACTCATATTGCTCTATAACTTCTTTTAAAATGTACACGTTTTATTTTATATAGCTAGTCTATTTTTAACTTGTAATCTTTTTTTTTTTTTTTAATTATTTTTAATTATTTTTTTAGCTTTATTGGATCTAGGCTGAGTGACTTGTTTTTCTCGCCATACACATTTCATTGTATGTTGACCCTGTGTTAACCTATATATGACAAATAAACCTAAACCTAAACCTAAACCTAACCTAAACCTAATGTCTATATTTCTTGAGTGAAGTGTGCCAGTCAAATGATAGCGTATGTAAGCAGGTGACCTGAGGCTGCCCTTTAATTGGTTACTTTCAGATTTGTCTGGGGACACATCTCTCTGCACATTTATTGGCAGCGAATTAGAATTTTTAATCTAACGTGATTGGACAATCGTTGAGGCGCTATTTCGTTTTGACGTCAATGGTTCAAGTGCATACCCACCATTAACGTAACTACAGATGAGTGCGACTTTACTTTGATGGCAACGTCAAGTGAAACTTCAGGAATCAAAGACAATTTGGTTGTTTCTTTAATGAAACACCCCTTCATAATCCATTCACTTGAAGAATGAAAGAAGATAATGGAGCTTGGAATGGACTGACCTAACTTGAGAATCCAGCAGCAGGCAAGTGATCGAGGACGAGTTTACTCAATATCATTCTTGTTATGACAGATGGAGTTGGCTAACTGGATGTGGTGTAAGTAATGCCTTTTTTTGCTTTCCCTGTTTGCTGTGTCAAAGTGTTGAAGCACTGTGGACAACGAAATGGGTACGAGATCTAAAACATCTTTCTGAAAAATGTGAGCAGCATGAAAGTAGCTGCAGTCATCTGGAGCAGTGCTTTTCAACCAGTGTGCTGCAGCACAGTGGTGCACTATAAAAATAATAGTGTAGCGCTCCTAGGTCTGAACCTGAGAGGGACAACATCCTCTGGGGGTCGAGACCTTTCTGAGGAGGACAGGTCTACCTGGAGAAGCTGGCACAAAAGCAGCACCATAATCACAATGTTGCAGACACAGCACTTTGAGCACTTCAGATGTGTCTCCAGCCTGCTAGACTCCATCTACCTGGGTTTGTGGTCGCCAGTGAGTCTCACAGGACCAGTTGAATCTGAGGCAGAGAGGGGTGGACACAGGGTCGAAGCAGCTTGGAGATGCCACCAAAGTGCTCACTAAGTACTAAGTGTCTGTGAACGGTCATCATGGAGCTCCTTTTCATCTGGTAGTCCTGCCCCTTCGGTCAGTTGAGCACATGTATCAAATATAATCTGTTTATGGTTAGTAAGATAGTGGTGTGCCTTGGGATGTTTCTGGTCACCAAAGAAAAAAGGTTGGGAAGCACTGATATAGACAACAGCATGAGGCTACTTTTTTTTTTGGCAGGCTTAGTTCAGGTTCAGGTTTGGGGAGCATGCACTGGTACTTCACATTGCCACACCCACCACACAATGAAACTGCTTGGTATCCCAGATGGCAACCCCCCAGGCAGGCATACGGTCCAGTCCCACTTTCCGGGAATGACCTTCTATCTGCTGCAGCCAGGTGTGACGTGGGTGACCCCTTGGCCTGGTCCTGCTGCATACTGAGAGCTGGATCACCTTCGGGGAACCATGCCACATGGCCGTAGTGCTGTAACTGATGCTTCCTCACAATGCAGGTAATGTGCCTCATTTGGGACTCCATGAGCAACTGCTCATTCGACACAAAGTCAAACCAGCGGTACCCAAGGATTTTCCAGAGAGACACTACCAAAGGAGTCCAGTCTTTGTCTCAGGTCACTGGATAGCGTCCATGTCTCACAACCATATAGTAAGACAGGAAGCACCAGGACTCTAAAGACTTGGACCTTCATTGTTTTGCATAGACATTGGGAGCGCCACACACCCCTTTCCAGCTCTCCCAATCCGTCTACTGACTTCATAGGAAGAGTCACCAGAGACTTGAACGTCGCTGCTGAGGTAAGTAAACCTCTCAACAAGGTCGACACTCTCTCCACAGACAGACACACTGCTGATGGCTGTGCCTAAAAGGTCACATAACATCATTTTTAAATCATTATATTTTCCAGCAAGTCCTCATTACTCATTACACAGACCAGACTATTATAAATTCCTAAAAGAGACCTATCACGTGTATTGTCAATTCAGGTTATTGTTCAGCACTGCACTGACATGGCCGACAGAATATTATAAATCACTCAAAATAAAAGTGCAATAATGCGCCTTCTGCTGCTCATTAGACAGTGGCATACAAATGTTTGGGCACCGTTGCTTAAAACTTCTGTTACTGTGAATAGTTAAGATGAACTGATCACCAAAAGGCATAAAGTTAAAGATGACACATTTCCTTTCTGCATTTTATGCGAAATTAGGGTATTGTTTTTATTTTATACAATTACACAATGAAGAAAAGAAAGGAGCACCATCCAAACGTTAGGGCACCCCAAGATATTTGGGGTCTTAGATAACTTTTACCAAGGTCTCAGACCTTAATTACACTGTAAAAAAGAATGTGTTAAAAGTACTTAAAAAAAACAACAAATTAGAAGAAATATTTTTGAGTAGATTTAATATACTGCACTATAAAACTTAATTTATTAATTTACTCAAATTTACCTAAAATAATTGAGTTTGATTAAATATAAGTAGTAGCAAAAATATTTTTATTTTACTCCGATTTTCATTTGAATTACACAAAAAAATGAGTAAATGCAACATACTGTGCTGGACAGTAGTGACTATATAACAAATAAATGCTAAAATTGTAGATAGTCACAACAACAGAGTTATATTTTCAAATGTAAACATTTGAAAATTAAATCAAATGTCTGAGGATACTTTTTTACTGAATGACTGACATTCAAATGTCAATGCAAATTTTCTTTTTTTTTTTAACACTCAAAGTACATTTCAATCAAGTAATGTCCCAGGAATGAGAGGTAAACGGCAAAGAAACACAGAGAGTGAAATGAGTGAAATCCTGTGGCAGATGTCATTCTTCAAAATCTTCGTGCATTTTATGCAAGCATTTCCGGTTAAATGAATGCCCGCGTTTTCCACTATTTTTCAGTATGTGATAGCGAAAATAATGAAATAAAATAGGCGGTAGGAAATCACAACAGTTCTTTTTTTGCATCGCTAAATAAATCACAGTGTTAAAAATTTGCCAGAAAATACATTACCTTTGCAGAACACTAATTAAATAGGAAAAACATCTTTTTATGTCGTTTACAGATCGTAGTTTAGGACAAACGTCATATTGTTCTCAAACCTATCTCAAGTGTCTTTTTCTTTTTCTGTGTAAAATAGTAGTTTTAAATGATAATTTATATATATATATATATATATATATATATATATATTGTCACACACATGCACATGGGAGGCAGCTAAAGGGCTTGAGTATGGGCAGTTCCGAGTCATATTGGGATGTGGCAGAGTGCACTGACTCTTTTTCTCCCTTTCCTGCAGACCATTCATGGGAGAATCCACCTGGCTCTCTTGACGTCACTTGTGGTTCTGAGCCTATGGAAGAAGACCTTGCCAGCTCCGGCCCCTGTGATGTCACGTCTGGACTCGAACCAATGGCTGAAGACCTTCATGAGCCTGACCCCTATGGTCTCACTTCCTGTCTTCCCCTTTAAAAGCCTCCACCTTTCCCCTATTACCTCAGTTCTGTTTTGAACTCGGTTTTGTGCACAGTAGTTCTGTATGTATTTACGCAATTTTGCAGCCAGGAAACCAATTACAGTATACGGGTGGCTGCCCCAAACCTTTCCATGACTCTGAGTCGAGTTTCTGACAATATATATAAACACACATAGCTATCTGAGAAATGTGCTTGCTTTTTAAAGCAAACCAACGAGGTAGGTTGTTAAAAAGACGCTACCTTGCTCGTCATGTTTCCCACATGAAGGGAAAGGTTTTGTGAAAACAGCTGTTTACGTCTGTAAGTAACAAAATGAAATGCTAATTATTCATTACGGAATTAATAGGCTTTATATTTACACATTCATAGTAAAATAGCTCTTATTATGGATAAAAGTTACAGGTGAATGCGTTGTTGTAAAGACCAAGAAATCGATGTGAGAGGAAGTGCAGTGTCATTAAATTGAACTCAACTTAAATGTGTTCAGTTCGCAGTATAGTTATTTTTACTTAGAATAAGTTATAAAAAATGTTTACATTTTAAGTAAAATAATAAGTAAAATTTATTCTTGATTTTTTTATTGAATTAGAAATAAATTATTAATTAAATTATTGAATTGTCACCAATTCTGTTCATAACTTTTAATGGACAGAATTTCTAGGCGCAGCCAGGGCGTTGAGGGGGTCCGGTTTGGTGGGGCTCAGGATTGGGTCACTGCTTTTTGCAGATGATGTTGTCCTGTTTGCTTCATCAGGCCGTGATCTTCAGCTCTCTCTGGATCGGTTCGCAGCTGAGTGTGAAGCGGCTGGGATGGGAATCAGCACCTCCAATCCGAGACCATGGTCCTCAGCCGGAAAAGGGTGGAGTGCCCTCTCAGGGTTGGGAGCGAGATCCTGCCTCAAGTGGAGGAGTTCAAGTATCTCGGGGTCTTGTTCACAAGTGAGGGAAGAATGGAGCGTGAGATCGACAGGCGGATCGGTGCGGTGTCCACAGTGATGCGGGCGCTGCATCGGTCTGTCGTGGTGAAAAAGGAGCTGCTCAAGCTGCTGCCCCCGCAACCCGACCTCGGATAAGCGGAAAGAGGATGGATGGATGGATGGATGGATTATTTTGTGTACAGTTAGCTATTTTGTGTTATTATCTTTCACACATACAAGATTTATTTTTTACAGTGTAACTCATTAGGGTTGTGGCTTGTTCACAGTCATCTTTAGGAAACCCCAGATGATGCAAACTGCAAATTGCAAAGTGAAGTGAAATAAACCCAATCTGTGTTTATTTTCACTTGCTTGTTTTACATTGTGTATCTATTCAAGTGGTAAGGTTTTGAGCGGTTCACTTAATTTTTCCTTCCTATTTTTGTATTTTACTTTATTATTCCTCTCTCTGGAGTACGGGTGTCTCATTACTACCGCCAGGTACCCCAGTAGGGGAGGCACAGTGTAAGTCATTTCCTCGCTCATAAATACCACACTTCAGGTCATCAGCGTGACACGGACTGATCAAAGGCAGGATTGCATTTGCATGATTCGTTATTTTGAGGTATAAAAATATTGGGTGAGTGTTGTTGAAAAAGAAAATAAATATTTCTCTAGATAAAGCCTTGCACTACTTTTACTTTTGGCACTTACTGTAAGTACTTTTGAAAGCAGATCTTTTTTTTTTTTTGACTGGTACCAAAGTACTTTTTAACTAAAATACTTCTTACTTCATTTAAAGTAAACATTTGACAAAGTACTTTGAATTTTACTCAAGTTTCATTGCTGAGTGCTCTGTTTGTAAGGTACTCCACTGAATCCAGGGACAGAGTTTGCTCTGCCAGCTTTATTTAGCTCATTTATCTCCATCCAGCTCGGTTCTTTCTCATCAGATTCCTCTGTTTGAGATGGTATGTCTGTAAGGGCTCCATGCTAACCTAAACTGCTACTCTTTTACTAAGGAGAAAATGGTTAATTTCATCTTTGGAGACCATAAAGTGGCCATTACATTTGCTCCCTAGCCATTATTTGGTGAAACCAAAAGGATTTGCTACGAAGGCAGCCCACTTCCTAGCTCTCTTTCTCTCTGCCTTGCCTCTTACTCCACTTTGGCCTCTGCAGAGTCTTGAGCTTCTTCTTGACGATGTCCTGCCGCCACCACCAGTGGTGGTTTATCCTGCTCACTTGCTCTCTTATACTGGCATGTTAGGGGACAAAGATCCTGATGCAGCTAATGTGTCTTGGCTGCTGTGCGGTTCATGCTGTTGGGAGATCTTCCATCCCTCTCCTCCATTTGACCGAACCATTCTATGGCCTAGCCAATAAAGATTGCTGACATTGCCTGTAGATGACTATCAGCACCTCCTTTATCCGTAACTGCTGTGATAAGGACTGTTTCTTTCCCAAATGAAGTTGCATCCTCTACACATGGCCTGGATGCCGTTTGACCATCTGGTGTTGCACTTGTCTGCTTGGTGCAGGAGCTTCTGGCACCTGCAAGTTCTGAGCTCTGTGGGGGTGATTCCAGGCTGGGCGTCTCCTGTATCTCACCAAGGATAAATTCTATGCAGTGTATTGTTCTCTCTGGCGTTTCATTTTGGCCTGGTAGATTCTTAGGCCACGCAGGTTCTTACAGACCTTGCTGCCGATTCATCTTGAACTCACGGTCATAGATCTGCTTGCATAAGTTGCAGGCTGTTCTGTTGGGGTGCTCATTCTCCCCCCTCGTGGCAAATACTTCTCTGTCTGTCCATAACTTTTTGGGGTCTTCCTCATGGAAGATACAGATTAGGCAACTAACCCTCAATGCCCCAGTCCACATCTTTCTGAGCTGTCAACTCTCTCTCCAATTGACACCAAAATTCTTCCTGGTAGTCATCCATTCTGTTCTTGGGCATCACTGCCCAAGACAGTTTCTGTGTTATACTGATAGATCCACCAGATGCACTGGAATGTATCATCAGTGATGTGCCCTGGGTTCATTGAGTGTTTCAGGTCTACTAAATGAACGTGTAATAAAGGTCTAAATTTACCTACATAGGCATCAAGGCCAGACATGTGTAAGTCAGGATGTAACAGAAATGTGCTGAGTTATCTGCATCTAGCAGCAATCTTAAGACTGGGAAGAAGAGGGAACTCCTATGAGGGGTTCCTGCAGTGGGTGTTTGAAAGGTGAAATGGGGTATATGGTCCCAAGTAAGGAGCAGGAAGTAATTTGGGTCAAGTAAGGAGTGAAGCCACATAAGGGAAGTTCTGAAGTAATCTGAATAATTAATGAAAACGGTATTCATTGAGAATGAAAATATTAGCACAAAGGTGGATGACAATGAAATGCTGAGCGCAGACAAAGGAAGGAGATGAAGACCTTCAGTCCCTGGAATTAAATTCAGTTTATTCCTATGTAGAATTCTTGCCATTGGGTACAATCAAAAGGTTGGATTGTTCTCAAAACTTCACTCATTAATCCACTAGAAACACTTTGTTAATTCTGAAATACTTTAATCCATCTTTCCTTATCATCAATGATATAGTATTTTTAAGTCCTGCTATAAGAATTCTGGTCCCTCAGAAGGAAAAGGATGGGGCATCAGCTTAACTTTTTATATCACATGTGGACCACCATGGGGCGCTCCAGCTGCCCCAACCCAACACAGACAAGCAGAGACACGAGTTCCATCACAGCACACATTTATTTCAGTGGGGAAGCGCTTTTCCCTCTCTCCCCACCGCAGTGCAGGACAATGCACCAAGCACACCCCAAATACACTGTCCCTTCTTTTCTTCTTCTCTTTCTACCTCCACTCCTCCATAGCGATCTTCGTCCTCTTCCTCCTGACTCTGGCCTCGAATGAAGGTGGGCAGCTCCTTTTACGCTGCAGCTGGGTGTGCTCCAGGTGGCTCATTAGCAAGGTCTGGAATCACTCCCAGGTGAAGTGAAAAACCCACATAGCAGGGCTCCCCCTAGTGACCTCCACAGAACCCAATAGGGCTACATCAAACTCCAGCTCCCAGCATGCCCCGTGGGAATCTATGGCACCACAGCCACATGGTGGGCTGTACTCTATCATCCTGTGGAAGGTAATGCCTTGTGGATGCTCTCTCCCCTGTCCTTCCATCCAGCTGGTGTCCTGGCCGGGTAATGGTCCTGGCCACCCGTCACACAATGTAGCATTTAGTTTAAATCTATAAATTGCATAAAAGAATTGGCTTTCATAGCAAAGGATTTCATGTTATATAAATCTAAGCTAGAAATCAATCACCACTGTTCCCCTATATAAAAAAAAAACCTTAATCTTTTAGACATTAAGCTTCTATATACAGTACAAAACTGAAGTCTGTTTTTTCCTCTCTCTGTTACTCTTGAACTTTGCAGTTAGGACTTTGTTTATGTTGTTGTTCCATGCAGAAACACTGGAGGGCACCCTGTCCCATGAAATCACCAAGCACTAGCATTCCATCACCGTGATCTTTAACTAGTGAATACGGCGAATAAATTGAGGGTTATTGATGGAGCATTAATCTTGAATTTAGCTTATTTAAAAGCAGTGACTGAGGACTACCTCTCTTTTTAGTTTGTTAATCAGACACCTTAATTCTAAATATAAAACATCTCTGTCTGTTTCTTTTTAAAGAGACGCTATAAAGTGACTCCTTTAGGAAAGTCATTCATCTGAATTAGGACTCCTAAGAGTATCTATCTATCTATCTATCTATCTATCTATCTATCTATCTATCTATCTATCTATCTATCTATCTATCTATCTATCTATCTATCTATCTATCTATCTATCTATAATTGTATAGTGCCTATCACTATCTATCTATCTATCTATCTATCTATCTATCTATCTATCTATCTATCTATCTATCTATCTATCTATCTATCTATAATTTTATAGTGCCTTTTACTATCTATCTATCTATCTATCTATCTATCTATCTATCTATCTATCTATCTATCTATCTATCTATCTATCTATCTATCTATCTATCTATCTATCTATAACTGTATAGCACCTATCACTATCTATCTATCTATCTATCTATCTATCTATCTATCTATCTATCTATCTAATCTATCTATCTATCTATCTATCTATAATTGTATAGTGCCTATCACTATCTATCTATCTATCTATCTATCTATCTATCTATCTATCTATCTATCTATCTATCTATCTATCTATCTTTCTATATTTTATAGTGCCTTTTACTATCTATCTATCTATCTATCTATCTATCTATCTATCTACTATCTATCTATCTATCTATCTATCTATCTATCTATCTATAATTGTATAGTGCCTATCACTATCTATCTATCTATCTATCTATCTATCTATCTATCTATCTATCTATCTATCTATCTATCTATATATCTATCTATCTATCTATCTATCTATCTATCTATAATTGTATAGTGCCTATCACTATCTATCTATCTATCTATCTATCTATCTATCTATCTATCTATCTATCTATCTATCTATCTATCTATCTATCTATCTATCTATAATTGTATAGTGCCTATCACTATCTATCTATCTATCTATCTATCTATCTATCTATCTATCTATCTATCTATCTATCTATCTATCTATCTATCTATCTATCTATCTATCTATCTATAATTGTATAGTGCCTATCACTATCTATCTATCTATCTATCTATCTATCTATCTATCTATCTATCTATCTATCTATCTATCTATCTATCTATCTATCTATCTATCTATCTATCTATCTATCTATCGTAGCTTAGTAATTTAATTGGTGTGCTACTATCGCTCTAATTCATCAGGTGTACTGAGTTTACCAGTTGGTTGGTGTCACTCGTCTTTCTTTGATGCACCTGGATGTTTTATTTTTATTGGTCCAATTTATCAGTTTCATTGAGATCACTCATTGCTACTGCACTAGTTATTGCCTTTATAATTACATTGCCATTAGGCTAGAGCTACTTTTAGCATCCACCATTGTCTGAGCACTTTAAAACCCTCTGTAGCCCCTTAAAGGCCTGCTGTCAAAAGCAAACCTTCAGGTGCCCATTGCCATACCCCTCTGTGTTGGGAACCACGTGCTTCCTCATTGGTGGTTGGCCTTCTCCCAGCCTTTGGAAATCTGCCAAGAGACACCAGCTTTCACATCTTAGGACACTGTGCTGCCACCTGGTGGTCAGGGGTTATTGTAGACTCTTGGTAGCCACTCATAGCCTGTCTTTCCTTTTCACTCAGGTTAGTCACAAATGGCACTTCTAGATTGTGGTCACCTCAGGTATCACCCAGGTCACTATTCTCTCTTGTGCTGCCACTCCTTTTCACTTCAGGTACATCAAGTAAGTTGGTGACTACTGCCCTCTAGTGACCTCTGCCTTCACACACTTAAGAATTCTGCATGTCAATATACTGTATGCCTCTGTCTTTGGCGAAGAATGGTCTTGGAATTTGTTTTTTTAATATACTTTGTTAAGGTGCAATTGTCTTTTCGCATCACCTTTGGGAGTCGGATTGCAAGGTCAACCAATTATCAGGTTAAGGGCCTTGTTTAAGAGCCTAACAAAGTCTCTGAAGTACTCCTCTCTGCCGGGTATCCTTCCCAATTGTTAGGACACTTTCTTCTTGAACCTTAATTTGGATCCAGTGAGACCCTTTCAGAACCGTGTAAATGAAGCATTGAAAACAAGACAGGCAAGCATCCAAAAACAGGCATAACAACAAGTGTCAGAGGCCTTGAGCACATACATATCGAATGAGATGGAGAAAGTGGCCCGATGAATAAGGCAGCGTAAAAAGGCAGATATGGAGATGACATAATGGGAGCAGGTGGTTTAAAAGTCAAATGAATGTGGCCGTGTAGACGCTGTTTGACAGATGAAGATACCATTCAGTCCATTGTGTCATTTTTATTTAATTAGCCAGTAGAGAACTGCTCTCAACATTTTGCTTTCTCAAACACTACAGTTGCATCCATGTTAACGTGACTGAGAACTTTACTCTGGTCTGCTCCCACCCCATTAAACGCCACTCTGTTGGTTTGCTCGGCTATTAGGTATTGTGCACTTACCTTTAAAGTGGGCAAATAGTAGACCACAATTTTTGTTTTATTAGAGCAGGGGTGGGCAATGTCGGTCCTGGAGAGTCGCAGTGGCCCAGTTTCTTAATTAGAAGTCAATTATTGCTGATGAAGCCCTTATTGCTTAAGTGACATTTTGATGTTTCATTTTAGTGGTCTCGCTCGTTAAGGGCTCCCAACCTTAATTACTTATTTCAATCCTAAACAGCTGCATTCACTGTTTTAATAGCTCCTATATTATGGCTCTTATATTAAGAATGTCTAGAGTAGAGGATAAACTAACATAATCAGCAATCATCAACACACTTTTTTTGCTAGGGTCATGAATATTGTAATGTCCCTAAAGTTACATTTAGACTTGCAGTGAAATTAAAATACACAGAAATAAAAGTGAGCACTGATTTGTGACCTGTATTAAAACCAAACTGATCCTGTTCTGTAAAGTGCCCTCTGAAAGATCTGTGCACGTCACTAGAGGGACCACGTGGGGCGTGTAGCTAGACATACCACTCTTCTGCACTCTCAGCTTCAACGTGTCTTTCCAGACTTTATCATCAAAATCTTACCACATCACTCTTCAGAATGAGGAAGACTATTTTTCCATTAAAATTCCACCATCTCTCTGTTAGTGTACTTGTGATGCAAGTGCAGGGGAGTACTGTTCTGTCATTACAAAATGCAAGACATCCTCACTGCCTCTTCAGTTTAACCTCTCAAAACACATTTAGTGTAATCACGGCCACTCTCACCCATAACTGTCGATCTGTGGGTCTAGCTAGTGATCTGGGTAGATGTCTTGGCAAGTATTTGTTTTATTTTATTTCATGTAGTCTCTGTTACAAGAACAGTGACCTGCAGTTCAAACAAAGCCGCCTTAGCTCGTTCTTTCTCCCAAGGTTTGATGACATATTAGCTAGCAGCTTTGTCTTATTTCTCTGCACTATGGACTTCCAACCAACTTGTATTCTTTTCAGAGGGAAGAAATGACATCATTATAAATCAGTCTAACACGTTTTCTTCGGGACTTTAGTAGCTTTAAATAATCTTGCTCCTTCCTATATTTTGGACTGGCTATCCCCATACATTTCAAGTTGCAACCTTAGATCTTCAAACAGCGGTCTGCTTATTATTCTAAGAGCCAAGCATAACAGAATTAGTGAGGCAGATTTCTGCTGTTAGGCACCAAAAATCTGTAATACTTTACCAACTGAGATACGCCAGACTAACACGACAGATCATTTTACAAAACCCACTTCATTTGGTCTTTTCATAACTGTTTAGTTTTATACTTATTTGATTAGATATTAATAAAGTATCTATCTATCTATCTATCTATCTATCTATCTATCTATCTATCTATCTATCTATCTATCTATCTATCTATCTATCTATCTATCTATCTATCTATCTAGATATTATCATATTCTTCAATGAATTTTCAATCTTTATTAACCTTTTCTTTTCTCCGTTTTCTTTTCCGGTACTTGTTCTGTGCCACCACCACCTGATCAAAATCCTGTGTAGCCACCTGTGATGTTTGAACGTGTTAATGAAAGCGGAGACCCCAACCTGCCACCAGGCCACTGCACCAAATCCTCTAAGATGAAGTCTTAAAAAAACAAACAAAATAAGCTACTTAAGAACATTTATATTAGCAGCAATGCCCAATGGGGGTTAGGTGGCCTTTTGTCCTGGAACTCCTAAAGATTTTGTGTTTTTCTCCAGCCACACTGGATTTTTTATAACATTTTCTATCCACCTTGGCCAACTGACTTTATGATCGGCCCATCATTTAGAGACTTAAAAAAACATTTCTTTTCATTATACATTTTAAGACAAACCAAGAAAAAGTTTACGAGTATCCACCCCATATACTTGATCCATAAGGCAAGAACAATAACACCACGAGTATCCTTAATAGACGGAGTCCATAACGGAACTCACTTGTGTTAGGCAGTGTGCCGCTTTTATAGGGGAAAGGCAGGAAGGGGCGTATTTTTAGGGTAGGAGACAGAAGTGAGGTCAGTACTGGAGTCTGGAGTTGAGGGTATCAGGAGGACTTTTTCTTCGAAGGGTCTGCAGAGGAAGAAGGACAGGCATTAGTGCTCATCGTCAACCTCTGTTCTGGTTTATCATTCCCTTTAGTTAAGCCCATCGACTGCCTCCCACGCACACATATGTGGCAATATCTGGAAGTGTGCATTATTTATTTTTTGTATACTATTTATGAATTATTACTATTAATATTATTATCATCTATTTTTCTTCTTTTTACACATAACTATATCTTGTGAAGCACTTTGAGCTACATCCAGTGTATGAAAATGTGCTATAGAAATAAATTTTGTAATGTAATGTACTGCTGAAGAGTTTGCAATAAGCAAGTAAATAAATTAACATAGGGGCGGCATGGTGGCGCGGTGGGTAGCGCTGCTGCCTCGCAGTTAGGAGACCCGGGTTCGCTTCCCGGGTCCTCTCTGCGTGGAGTTTGCATGTTCTCCCTGTGTCTGCGTGGGTTTCCTCTGGGCGCTCCGGTCTCCTCCCACAGTCCAAAGACATGCAGGTTAGGTGGATTGGCGATCCTAAATTGGCCCTAGTGCTTGGTGTGTGGGTGTGTTTGTGTGTGTCCTTCGGTGGGTTGGCACCCTGCCCGGGATTGGTTCCTGCCTTGTGCCCTGTGTTGGCTGGGATTGGCTCCAGCAGACCCCCGTGACCCTGTGTTCGGATTCAGCGGGTTGGAAAATGGATGAATGGATAAGTTAACATAATAATAATAAAATAAATAGCACCACTGCCCCCAAGATCCTAGTACTGAAGGTTCAACTGGCTCTGGCAAGAGTCAAGATTTTTTATTTGTCTTTTTTAGAAATGCACACAGGAAACCTTACTCAGTCTGTCCAGTCAGGTACGTGAAACATAGCAGAAGTCATCCATGTAAAATACACGACAACACAAGTGTAGGATGATACGAATACAAGCCACAACCCTTACATGACTAGGTAGTCTGTTGATGGATGCTTAGTGCGTGTTTAATGTACAGTTTGTTTATTCTAACTATAGCACACATTTTTGAGAAGATGGGCTGCCGAGGGGTAAAAGCCGTTGCTGAAATGAGAGGTGCTGGTTTTGATACTAGCGTACCAACGACATGACCTCAGTTCATTGACTTTCCACTTTTCTTTAAAAGTAAATCCCCTTTAATAGGAAGGTCCACATCAGATGCCCTTTGTTTAAATGTTCTGTGCCTCCCTTCTATAGATTACACGGCACTTTGGAAACGAAAGCACAAAAAATAAACATGTTTTCATTCCTTGTAGTAAAGGATTGTTTTCAGTCTCTTTGCTTCATTTACTTTATCCAAAACACCACAGCTATCAAATAGACAGCCATATTTATAAAACTACTGCTCAGTCTGCTTCCCTCCATATGCACCATAACCAAGATAACATTCTTGGGTAGCACAAAGCTCTGTTGGTCAGCCACCGGGCAAAATACAACGCACGTGACAAAGATTAAAACACATATACGAGACAAGTAAAATGTACAGTGTGTAGTCAGGTGGCCAGTTTAGTAATAATTTTGACCAAATATTCTTTTGATCAGCCAGTACGCTCTTCATGATTGACTTCTCTAAAACATTGCAAGTGGGATTCATATACTACTCCAAATTTTACTGGAGTACTTCCAAATGCAATCTAAGGGACCCCGTTTTTTTATTCCCTTTGTATTTTTGTTCAAACTTCAAGGTTTAAGTTTGTTTTGCCAGTTTTTTTTTCACTCACCCTTTTCTATAGAGTTGTTTATTCGCTTATTTGAATCCAAATGCTGACAAAACTGAACGATAAAGGAGAAGAGATCCTTCAACGCCATATTCACTTGCCTGCTTGAAAGGACAGTGTGGTTGAGAGATTTCCAGAATATAAGCTGATAAAGATTTTGTATGTCTTTATTCGTAAGCTAGACAAAGCAAATGTAATATTACATAGTGTTCCAGGAGGCATATTTTATTTCATTGATGAAAAGGGTGGCGCATTGAAGTTTGCCTAACCTATTTCCCCAGTCTTAAGGACTGACTCGGGATGTAACACTTATGGTGAGGGGGATGTAGCATTAGACCAGCCTGACAAGGGTGACTGGGTTTGGATTTAGAGCTTATAAGCCATCCATAAACTGAATGAACAAAGCAATTGAGGGATGAGTTGTTCAGGAGCACTTTCATTAGAACTGGAAAATTTATTCTATTTGTCTAAAGCAGAGGGCGGCAACCTACAGCAACGATTTTCAATGGCACTCTGATTGAATTGAAATATAGTAAAAATTATATTTTAATTACAACGCATGCATTTGTGCCCTCACCTACATTTTGCGTATGCGACACACATGTAAAGGGAAACCATGTGTTCAGTGCAGGCTGTGGTACATTAAAACAAACCTCTTGTTATTATTAAGTAGCTAGCAGGAGTATCCGGCGTTGCCCGGGAATCTATAACTGGTGAATTTCCCAAATGAAAGAAACAGAACATAGAAATCGAACAAACGTTTTTCTGATTGACATTTTATTGTAATAGTTAATATAAGTGGTCATTTTAGAGGTTTTGGATACACTATATTCTTTGTTTTGTCTTGGGGTTCCGAAAATGAACAAATTGTGAGGATTGCCCACTTTAGAACATGTTACATAGAGTTGTCTGTGTGAAAAGTATGGATTTTGCAAATTGATGCCTTTAACTTGGAGTGATTGCCCTTCAGCCTTATTGTAGACGTTTGAAATCAAAGGGTAAATCATTCGGAATCAGCGGAATTCTTGGTATGAAAACATCTTGACGTCTTGTGCAATGTTTGAGACAGCCTTGAAATACAGTAATCCCTCCTCCATCTCGGGGGTTGCGTTCCAGAGCCACCCGCGAAATAAGAAAATCTGCGAAGTAGAAACCATATGTTTATATGGTTATTTTTATATTGTCATGCTTGGGTCACAGATTTGCGCAGAAACACAGGAGGTTGTAGAGAGACAGGAACGTTATTCAAACACTGCAAACAAACATTTGTCTCTTTTTCAAAAGTTTAAACTGTGCTCCATGACAAGACAGAGATGACAGTTCCGTCTCACAATTAAAAGAATGCAAACATATCTTCCTCTTCAAAGGAGCAAACAAATCAATAGGGCTGTTTGGCTTTTAAGTATGTGAAGCACCGCGGCACAAAGCTGTTGAAGGCGGCAGCTCACACCTCCTCCGTCAGGAGCAGAGAGAGAGAGAGAGAGATAAAAAAATCAATACGTGCCCTTCGTGCTTTTAAGTATGCGAAGCTCAGTGCAGCATGTCTTTTCAGGAAGCTGCACAAAAGTTAGCAACGTGAAGATAATCTTTCAGCATTTTTAGACGAGCGTCCATATCGTCTAGGTGTGCGAACAGCCCCCCTGCTCAATCCCCCTACGTCAGGATCAGAGAAAGTCAGCGCAAGAGACAGAGAAAAGTAAGATGGGTAGCTTCTCAGCCATCTGCCAATAGTGTCCCTTGTATGAAATCAACTGGGCAAACCAACTGAGGAAGCATGTACCAGAAATTAAAAGACCCAGTGTCCGCAGAAATCCGCGAACCAGCAAAAAATCCGCGATATATATTTAAATATGCTTACATATAAAATCTGCGATAGAGTGAAGCCGCGAAAGGCGAAGCGCGATATAGCGAGGGATTACTGTAGACTTTTTTGTGGCATCGGAAGTGGACTTACTAATGCTATGTCTTTTTTTGGTGGCATGGGTATATTAGCGAAAAGCAGGACAATTACAATGTGTCACATGGTATTGCGTACGGAATAAGCACCAGAGTGAGATGAATGTACGTTATTTACAATACATTGGAAAGCAAACAAATAGCACCAGTCAGTCAGAAAGACCAAGACTGAAATCTTACTGTGAGTCGGAAAGCGAGCAAATAGCACCACAAATACAGAAAGCCAGTCACACGTACTGGGTCGTTCACGTTTTACATCCATATGGCAGTTCCCCTTCACGCGATGAAAGCAGTCGGCTTTCTCATACTTGAGAAACATTGGTAAAGAGGGATGCACAGAGACCAAACGTGCCGCTAGATTGCCCCGCCGTTAACGTCTGTTGCAACGTGCGGCCATCTTGTCGATGATAAGTATGGGGATGTGTGGCGAACGTTGTGCCGGTGAAAAGGTGTCCTGCGCCTCACCAAGGACATTTTTCTCAACCAAACATACCCCATGACCTCCTCCTGGTCACAAAGCAGCCCCATGCCCAGTTTTGTGGCTATGGGATGCCCGGTGCAGATTTGTATGGAGGACGAACAAACATACACCGACTCTGCTTTATATATTAGATTTACTGCTCTGACCAAAACTTGATGTTCGCTCTTTTCATGACTCTTGAATGAATGAATATGGACTTGTACAACAAAAGGATCGTGCTATGTGAATTATGCTGTGAAAGTGTCGTGTGTTGTACGTCAAGTGTACAAAAACATCATTATTGAACTAAACATCAGTCCATGTTTAAAAACTCTGATAAGAAAAGTGAAGCTATAAAAACAGCTGTCAAATAATTGGAACCAAAAATTAAGCCACCGAGTGTAGTTATACAATTGCTCCCCATTAATTGATTAATAGTTCTGATTAATAATAAGGAATGATTAATCATATTAGTAGTCTTGATAATTTTTTCTTATTCAAACTATGTGAGAAAACTTGTAATTTATAATTTGTAATATAATTTTTAATAAATGTGTTGAAAATTAAAATTTGACAAAACATTCTTTTCACATATGATCCTATGTATTTTAAAATATTGAATGACCAATAATATAAGGATTCAAAAGTATATATACTTTTGAAGCACATTATAACCGGACCAATTCTGATACTATATAACAAAACTGGTAGAATTATGTTGGCATGCGGAATTACATTGTAACATAGGTTTGTAATGACACTGCTGAAAGGTTACTGACCCGTGATCTAAAGTATAGCTGTCTATGACTGGTTTGAATCGGAGGCCACTCTGTATAGCCGTCTATGATTGGTTTGAATCTTAGGCTACTCTGTATAGCTGTCTATGATTGGTTGGAATCTTAGGCTACTCTGTACTACAACACCCCACTGGTTTGTGTTTTCTGTTAAGAATTGTATAAAGTTGCTCACCTTGCCTTTACCCCTCTCCCTCTCACACTATCTGGTCATAAAGAGAAGACAATGATGAAGACAACTCTGTCTCGGCAGGCACACTGAGACAGGCCTGTGACCCCAATCAAAGGCCATGTGATAGCAAAGCAAGATAGACTGAAGATAATCAGAGAGCCGCCTATGGATACAAGATGCACTGCTGCATAGGCTGTAATGGTATGGTTTAGTAATATTCACATGGTATTCTGTTTCCTTATATATTTAAGCATTTTTATCAATGATACACAATTCAATGCGTAACTTAACTTCTGCCTGTCTCATTAGTGGGATTTGACTTTAATTACCTGAGGTTACAGATGTAGAAGGGTTGGGGGGGGGATGCTAAAGTACCTGATCACAGAGTGTGGTAATTTAGACATTCTATTAAGGTCTACACAATACACAGTATAAAAGGGGAAAGTAGGGTCACCATAGGACCACCATACACGATAAAACAGATTTTAAATGAGCAGACAAGTGAAAATGGTAGTGAAGTAAACGCCCCACTTTAGCACCCAGTGTTGTCTGTACTGCACATTGCTAATCAACTACATTTGGATAAAATCCAGAGAGAAAATTCTGCAAAAAAAAAGTATAAATTAGAAAGAAAACGTCAAAAGAAATGTAAGTGTTTAGAGATACGGCATAGAATACAAATATTTTTGAATATCTTAGAAATATTTGTTGGCCGCACCACTAAACAATGCAATCAATTAAAAGCAAAAGCACAGCTTTACTATTCTCAAAAATTCCAAATCCCATCCAACAAATGGTGCATGCTTTCCAGTTTGAATTTTGAAGGTTCCCAAAGTCCTACTGTCTACCCCACCACTTGCTAGCTTATTCCATACATGAGCACACCATGGAGATAAAGGTTTACTCTTTTGGTATCATGTAAGCAGCTCTGAAGTGGAATGTGTACATCCATGTCTGCTGGTAAGTCTGCTTTCACATGTTTCTCCTCAGCCTGAATGGCTCTCCCATTCCAGAGCTTGTCTAATTTTCAGAAGCTTTTCAAGAGTTGACTTCTCAAAACTTTTGCACTTGTTTTTCTAAACTATCGAGCTGATCAAAGATATATGCACATCTTCACTGAAGACTCATTAACGGCATCACATCCTGCATGTTTTTGTCCACCAGTAAATACAGATCTTCGTCTGAGGGATCACCTAATTGCACATCCTACGATATTCGACTTGCATGCGCCTGACCCCATGATTTACGAGTAATTTCTTTTCACAGTATGCTTCTTTAAAAAGGCCAGCATTACCTAATCATTGCAGAGGGAGACAAAGCAATCTGTCAAATAAATCACCCAGCTGAATCCCGCTGCAACTTCAGCCCTTCCAGGTAACACTGCTTATTAAATTCAAAGCCAAGCAGAAATATGAATGTAATACAGAAGGTGACGGATCAGCACCCTACTGAGCTGAGCTGACAGCAGCTGAACCTCACATCGTTTGGAATAGTGCTCCATTTTTAGGACTATAAACACAAGAAGTACGGATCCCACAGAGCTAAAAGATGTGTACCTTGGGAAGATGCTGTCTTTGCAACTGTGTGCACGAAGACTTGAGCTTGGTAACTCTGTCACACACACACACACATGTTACGCAGATTTCATTCAATCAGTTGCCATAACACAAATGTATTTGCTTATTTTTTTGTAAACAGCTTTTTATTATTTTTTTTAAAGAGAGAAAAAAGGGAGTAACAGGATGAGAAAAGAACAACGTCAAAAAGAAAATAAAGCCCCTATCTCACTGAAATTAGGAGGTCGCATCCCACATATCCTGATTAGAACAAAATAAGCAGTTTTTTAATAAGTGCAACTTCCTTTTCTAAAGATGATAGTGTGGAAATTAATACAAACAGCTGAAAGTTCTAAAAGAAGCAAGTTATAAAATATGTTCACCCAAGAATTTATTAGACATTGGTCTTGAAATTCCTGTGAGATGCTGCCAGGATGACCTTAGTAGCTAAAGAACTCACTGAAATCAGTTTCTAATTAGAAGATGAAAAGGAGTACGATGAAAACCAAAAAAACTGTGGAGAACAAGGAACAAAGACACCCAAAGCAAGCAGAAGAGAGGTGGAAATGGAGGTCCACAAAGATACAGCAGGAGAGCAGGACCAACACCTATGAAAAAAGGAGCTGGGCACTTTAAGACAGCATAAATTACAAACTGGGTCAGGGGCTAAACCCATTAAACATCGTTTTAAAGGAGTTGTAGAAATCCTATGAACAATTTTATGTAGAATAAACTGGTGCTTTGAATTTCTGGGAGGAGTTTTTCACTTCTGTAAAGACTGAATCTCAGTTTAAGGCAGAAGAGGAGTGCAGATCTGAATCCCACTTAACTGAAATAGCGAGAGGCCGTTTACTGACATCTCCGACATATGTGTACCGCCATGAGACCGGTTTTAATTGAAAACTGGTTGTTGAAACAAAATTGAAAAATGAATGAGATAGGATGGGGGGGTGATAGAGAGATGCCACATTCTTCAAGGACCAACTTGAGCTGTAGGTACAAGAAAAAACGTGCAGGAAAGTAGTGAAAATGTAGAGGAAAGATCACAGAATGAAAGAAACCCTGACTCTCCAAAGAAATTGCTGAGTGTATGATGTGTTTACTTTGTTCACAAAACAAATAGAAACAAAATACACAGCTAATGAGGGTTTCGTTCTTGTTAACTGCGTATTGAAATTTTATAAAATCATTTATGAAGCTTATTTTAGCATAAAATATGCAATCAGGGAAACTGAGGCAGTCAAGTTGGTAATTTAATATCCTGCCGTTACTCGTCAATATATTATGAAGCTTGGGCACCCAGTACACCACAGAGACCCCCTCCCTGCCAAAGTGCTGCCAATCATTCAGTGTGATCACACAGCTTCTGTACGATCTCAGCCACATTAGTGTGATTTGACATTACCTCGGCCTGCTATGCGATTTGTCTCTGTCCTGCAGTGGTAAGTGCCAGCAGTCGTTCAGGCTAAAGGAACATTATTTTGTTACAACTGAATGAGTGGTTTGCTTTTACTCTGAGGGCTGGAGCTTCCAAACTATTAGTTTGCTTTCCATGGATTGTGGGCCCTCCATGAGCAGAGTGTTTTCATTGCACTGCTTTTAAAGCTGCCAAATCAACCAGGTTTGGTGGTCACCAATACAACACAAGTTAATAACAGTACAAGTCAGCAAAAGCCCAGCAGCCATTCCATGATAAAGAAAGAGCATTTGGTTTAACACCCTAGAACAGTAGGGAGGAAGAAGTATAAATTCACACCTCTTTCTAATTCAAAGATGTCAACAACAAACCTGTAATACTGCTTAGGAAATTGCCATTTAGCACATTGGTGCAACCAGTGGGTCATCCTGTCCTAAGATCCTTTTGTCATCTACTTGGTGTTGTCCATCACCTTTCATGTTGTGAGTGCTCAAAGTCAGACTTCTTGCTGAATTCATTTTAAGTGGTGGTTCATTAGCACCTAATACTGAACATGGCTTGGTATGCCAAAGCCAATCTAGGGTTAGTCTCACTGCCACAGTGACTTGCACAATCATTGTAGTCCAACTCTTCATTTTCAAAACTGCTTAATCCAGGTCATGATCACGGAAGATGCAACATATGCCAACAGCATCGGACACAACGTAACAACAAGGTCTGGATGACATGCTACAGAAACATTTAGCAATACAAAGCAAATTTAAATTAATCCCACATGTTTACGATATGGGATGAAACCTGGGGTGCCTGCAGAAAGACCCACAAAAACAACGTCTGGGGCAAAAACCTGAACCAAGATGCCCAGAATTCTGAGACACAGTGTTTAACGCTCTGTCATAATTGCTTACCCTTATTATATTCTATACAATTGTAATGATTTGTGAAAAGTCGTAAAACTATAATAGACTGGCATTGCCAGTAACAAAATCCATCCATCCATTATCCAACCCACTATATCCTAACTACAGGGTCACGGGGGTCTGCTGGAGCCAATCCCAGCCAACACAGGGCACAAGGCAGGAAACAAACCCCAGGCAGGGCGCCAGCCCACCACAGTCAGTAACAAAACATATCCAAAATCTCACATATGTTGAGCTTAAGCTGGTTTTATGTAATTCATATAAATGGTCACGGATTGTATTTCAGTTCTTAATTTCACAAAATTTTAGATGCGTACCATTGAATTGCCAAATGTTTCATCCTGAACTTTCCTGGGAAATGGCAGTTCCTCAGTTTTAACAAATGACATGTACAAAGGATGACCCGATACACCACACCGACCTATCTAGGATAGAATAAACATTCATGTATGAGGTGTGATCAAAAAATACAGTAAATGTTTAAATAAAAAAATTATTGCAATAAAACATAATGCCATTAATCCTCCTCAAAATACTCTCCCTCGCTTCAAACCCACAAGCCACTTTCTGAAGCAGTTCTGGAAGTCCTCTTTCGTGAGTGTCTTTAGTTGCGATGTCGTGGCTGCCTCGATACCCTGAATTGATTCAAAACATTTACCTTTAATGGTCATTTTGACTTTGGGGATGAGCCAGAAGGCGCCAGATCTGGTGAATAAGGTAGATGAGGACACACAGTAACTTTTTAATTTGACAAAAATTGCCATACCAGAAGCGATGTGTGATGTGGAGTGTTGTCATGAGGGAGGATGAAACTGTTTAGCCATTTCTCTGATTGTTTTAAGCACATCATTTCTTAAACGCTCTAATAAGTCCTTATAATATTCTCCATTGTGTTCCTGGGTACAAACTAAGCTCACCCAATTCCATCAAGGTAAAAACAATCATCATCACCTTGATGTTGGATTTAGCTTGACGTGCAGGACATCCACAGCAGCACTAATAAAGACTCTCCCGAAATAGGACTTACAGAACTGCTTCAGAAAGTGGCAAGAACAATGGGATAAGTGCGTTCGAATTGAGGGGGATTATTGGCAATTTGTCTTTTACTGTAATAAATATTTTTTTATTTAAACAATCACCTTATTTTATGATCACACCTTGTATGTTCCACAAAAAAGCTCTTCACAGGCAAGATTCATACTGCATGCGGATTACAGGGTCATTTTTAGCCTGAGATTCAAATCTATGATTTCTCTGATACTTCAAACTATGTTGGCCTTGATGCTTACTGTAGAAATGTTTATTCCAGTCCCCTGCTATGGCCTGTCTAAAAGCAAAGGTGGACAAAGCGTCTCTTTCTACTTGTCTTGTAACTGAACTTGCATGACAAAAATGATTGATATCGCCAAAACACCTTGCCTACCTTATGTTAGACATCTTTGCATTAAAGCAGTCCCTGAGGTTTCTCATACACTTGATCCAGTTACTGTATATGCTGTCTCAATCACACTCGCCCTTTCCACACACTACCAGGAGAAATTCCATGCCAAGAGATAACTGGGATTCATCAGTTCACACTTGGCAATCACGAGTTCTTAAACATTGCAATCTGGGACCCATGAAGCAGATTATTACCATAATGACAGAAGAGCCATACAGTCAAAATAACAATGGCCATATAATGAAAAACAATAAAAGTTTTGGTATCCACTGAAGAATATTTCTCACATAAATATTACTAAAGGAGAAAAGTAGAAAGCTAACATATTGTTAATAAAGCAAAAATTGTGGTTCAAAATATGGAATAGATTCCTACGATGCAGTGTATCATGTAAATGCGTAGTATAAGATTTGGTAAAGCAGAAATGAATTCTTTATAATGGGAGCGCTGTGAGGATATGATGATTTTTTTAAAGGATAGTATGAATAGTAATTTAACTGAGTCACATGACTCATGGCACTTGAGTCTTACCTGGTTCAACAGTCAGAAACTAATTTGAGGATTTTTACAAACAAGCAAAAAATATAAAGTCTATGTTATAATATAACGAATGGGCTCTGAAATGTGCCAAACTGTAAACTGACTGGGCAGCTTTTCAGGGACAGTAAAAGAAGGGGGTTTTATGTAACTAAGTTACAAATTTTCACATACAAATAAATAATAAAGAAATTGAACACTCTTATGATCTGAGTGTTCATCGCTCTATGATGGTCTGGGTTGGCTTCATGCTCCCTTGTCACTTCCTGGAGCCTCTTGAACCCAAAACTATTGATAGTCATGACCTGAGATGAGCCGGGCAAACGAGGACACACACATTTGGTGATACAAGGGGTTGGTGCAAAAAGTGCCAGTACTTTTATTAAAACCAAACAAAAAAAAAAGCAACGTTCAAAAGTGCAGTGCGTCAAAGAGTCAATGAAAAAATAATCTGTATAAATTTATAATAAACTTGTGGGGATTAAAAGTACAAATATATATCTCTCCATTATATTAAAAAATCCTTTTTTCAAGAGGTTTTTTCAAGTCCTGCGAGACGAGACTTTGGCCATGAGATTTGTTCAAGTCACACCCTCCTCTCAACCATTTTCAACCGCACACATGGTCCTCTCACCTCTCATTCATGTGAAGGCTTTTGACAGACACAGTTCCTGCTCTCTCAGCTCTTAAAAATTTTAACGTTTTTCTCACTTTAATTTTCCAATTAAAGAAGACGTATTATGTCCAAATCCTAATGAAGAATTTCATCACGAAGGGTTATCAACAGAAAAAATGAGTACATGGGCAATCCTAGCACAGAGAAATGATGACGTCAAATGTAGTAATGCCAAAAATGTCAATCGGTTACACGGTTAAATGCGTATCAATAGACTATGCTGAAACAGTTGGTGGTGATATTGAGGAAGATGAAAACATCAACTTACAATATCTCGAAGAATATCTACAACTGTTAATACCATCCGGTCTTCCACCGCACAAATTACTGTAGAAAGAAGGATGTATCCAAGAAAGGTAATGTAATAATAATTCTTTGCATTTATATAGCCTTTTTCTCACTACTCAAAGCGCTCAGCAATTTCAGGTTAAGGGCCTTGCTCAAGGGCCCAACACAGCAGAGTCCCTATTGGCATTTACGGGATTCAAACCGGCAACCTTCCGATTGCCAGTGCAGATCCCTAGCCTCACTCCCGCTGATAACATTAGACAACAAAGGAGATCTTGATATGCCATTCGTATTAAAACGTTAACAGTTTCCCGTTAGAATAGCTTTTGCAAAGACAATTAACAAATCTCAGAGCCAAACATCCGAAAAAGTCATTTTATTTAGTAGAGAGAAAGAAATTAAATTCAATCACGGGCCGTTATACGTTGCGTTGTTATGATGAAAGTCCAAACACAGAATCAAAATTCAATGCTACATTGATGAAAATTTAATTCAAAAAATTGTTTTTACTGAAGTTTTACAGTACAAGTATAAGTTTAAAAAGCATTTGCGTGTTAATTTCAAAGCCAAACAGAATGAAATTGTATTACGCAACGAATAATTCTAATGCAACATTTAGCATAATTTACTTTCAAATTATTACCTTTTACTAATTTTTAATATGGTTAATTATTCGCTGTAATATAAAATAGTTCTATATATATAACAATTCCAATGAAAATAAAAATCTGTTTAAATTGTACATCCACATCCTCATACGTGAGCAGCAGAACCACAAAGAGGCTAGCGCATAGCGCAGGCCCAGGGGTTGGCAAGCAAAGCGAGCAGGGGGCAAAGCCCCCTAGTATATCTATAAAACAAGGTTAAAATCACAGGCAGGAAAGAGTTCACAGGAGTGCATCCTTCTTAAAATCCAACAACTCCCCAGCTAACCCTGATGGGATCCTGTAGCCAGAGGAGACGTCCTACTGACAGGCACAACCATCCCTTTAACTGGCTCGGTCCCCTTGCTGCTGTCACCGGCTCCTGGCAGGGTGGCACACTGAGCCTCGCTCCTCTGACTCCCACTGCCATCACACTGCCTTGCGAGGGAGCCGTCCTGAACTCCTCAGTCCTCTCTTGAGCGGAAGCCACACACTCGCCTTTCCTGTGACTATTCCTGGCTGCCTGCCTTCATTGTTCTGCACCGGCTCTCTCCCGTCACTGCCTTCGTTCTCCCATCTTTAACCTCCCTCTTGTACTTTTCTTTATGTGTTTCTCTTTTTCTCCCCTTTGGCCATGCAGGCTCCTTGTTTAATGGGCACAGATGTGATATCCTGCTACCCCCAAGGTGTGAATAAGGCAACTGACTGATCTGCTCATCTTTGCACATGTAAGCGCGATCAGCCAAGCACCCCAGTCAACCCCAGAGTGAAGCGTGCTCATGCATACCCTCACCCAATTGAATCCTGTGCATCTTGGGAGGTGATTATTTATTTAAAATGGCACTTTGCTATGGACCTCTTATCACATACTCTGTTAAGTATATTCCCAGATTTCAACCTAAGACTGTCACGCCTGAAAACTGGTAAACTGTGTCAGAAACTCGACTCAGAGTCATGGAAAGGTTTGGGGCAGCCACCTGTATAAATGATTTCCTGGCTGCAAAGTTGAGAAAGTAAATACAGCACTGCTGTGCACAAAACCGAGTCCAAAACAGAACTGAGGGAATAGGGAAAAGGTGGAGGCTTTTAAAGGGGAAGACAGGAAGTGAGATCATAGGGGTCAGGCTCATGAAGGTCTTCAGCGATAGGTTCGAGCCCGGACTTGACATCACAGGGGCCGGAGCCGGTAAGGTCTCCTTCCAGAGGCTCAGTCCCAGAAGTGACGTCAAGAAAGCCAGGTGGAATCTCTCGTGAATGGTCTACAGGAAAGGGAGAAAAAGAGTCAGTGCACTCTGCCACATCCCAGTATGCTTCGGAACTGCCCATACTCAAGCCCTTTAGCTGCCTCCCATACGCACGTGTGTGACAACTGGGAAATTAGGAAGCTATCTTGATAACTGTTAATAAGTGAAGCTCATCAGAATAGTGGGATTGCTAAGCCATTATTGTCTTGGGTTCTACGTGAAGCAGTATCATTTATCACAATGTGACTGTCCTTTCAACGCCATCTCCGTGTTGTTACAGCAATAACCTTCTGCACATAATCACTTGTATCAGCTGAAATTGTGGCTTGTCTTTCTTGTTCAGAAGTGGACGAGTTTGTCAGAAGCACCAAGGTTTCTTTTATACTCCTCAAGCTTCCCTCTTGTTGCACAAATCCTGTGCATACTGTTTTTAACTTAAGCAGGCCGCATAGTGGTTTCCACTTTTTTTCTAAATTTGTTATGTCCTTTAATTATTTTTATAAAATTAATGATGCAATGTGATTGGAAGTAACCAGTACTGAGGCACCTCAGAGGTTCAGTATGCTTAGTCAATTTAGAACACCCAAACGTCTGCCATATTCTGAAAAGTTTTGAACAGTTCCTTATAAAGTGAATTTGACTGTTTTTTAGTTTTAATCAAAGTTTGACTTCCCTTTCCCTGCTGTGTTATGGTAGGTTGGTTAGCACTTTACCAGCAGAGCAAGATAAGGTGACATACTGGCAATTTTATCTAACAAATCAGAAAAGATTGTCCTTAAGCAGTAACATCTCATCTGATTATTGCTCCAAAAAATGATAGCGATTATTATGCATCACATTTTATTCCAATAATGTCTTAAAATGGGATTGGTGATGAGTGAAATTGTGTGAAGCTGAATTAAACAAATGGTGTTTTACTTTCGGTAAAATGCGAGCTGTTGAAACAAGAAGAAAGGTGTTGTCTGGAAGCATTTACACAAATGAATTCCACGTGTTTCTGCCTGTCGTTTAGTTTTTAAATAAAATTTTCTGCTGGACTCATTTTCTGCCAGGTGTAGACGTTTCGTTAAGCTGCCTGATGTGTTCTGGTAGTACGATTCCTACTTTGCAATTACGATGACAATCTTGACGATAGCAATTCTAAAGATGCAATGGAAACAGAAAAGAAACTTGAAGCTCCGTAGAGCTTGGAGAGTGCATATCTTTAAACTGTTCTGCAGAAATCAAGAAATAGGAACGGCTGGCTGCTAGGAATGAGAATTTCCTGGGGAGAAAACAGTAATGTTTAAAAAAACACTCAAGATTTCATTTTAAAAGTGTGTGACAGATTACATGAATAATGCAACTGCAGAAAAGAACACAGGTAAACATGGAAGTGTGACTAAGGCTTTAGGGAGCAAAATTCCTTCTTTTTCACCCCAAACAATAAAACTTTAAAACCTTCTAAAACTCTTTTTCAGTGGGTTTCACATTTCATTATTGTGAAATTTCCTGTGAAATGAATATTATTGTAGCGACCTCCGCGTCAGATTCAAAAAAGAAGGAAAAACAGATGGACGATGTAAAACTTACAAAACGGTTTACTTGAACAATAAAGAAAAAAAAAACACAGGGCTGTAACAGCAAAAAAAAAAAAAATGAATGTCTTTGACTTTGAACTATTTACAATCTCCTATATTTCTGTTATATTTTTACGGTCCTAAGAGACGCCGTTAAAGAAAAGCAAAAACAGAAAAAGAAAAAAACAGCAACTTCGTAACCCCATAACACAAACTTCTAGCTCCTTCTACAACAAATTTCTCGACCCTCCTCCTGTTCCCGGGTACCGCCCCCCCCTTACCGCATCAATTATACCCCCACTGTCAGTCCTCTGCGCTGTACTCTGCCCTCCCTCAATAGAACCCAACAGTCACTCCAAAAGGCCTTCAACCTGGCTGGGACGCTACATTATTCTCAGTTTCACAATATGAAACTTAAAACCTGTTTTGCTTATTGCTACATGGGATATTCTAAAAGCACGTGAGCCAAAGAGGCAGATGCTGAACAATAGGAACAATGACAATTGGAGTCTTGACACAGGGACATTTTGGATGATCTTAGTAGAGATGACCATGCAATTTTTGGTTGAATCAGACTAGGTTTCAACCAAAGTGATGCAGGATATTTTTTATGAATCGACACTTTCAACTTATTATCTGAAATTCTAGTTAAAAGTTCCAACTTCCAATGTACCTGATTATCTAGCTGTGTACTCTTTTGAAGAAACCGGTACCATTTGCAGATGCAACCTATGCTTTGTCATTGTTATGTTCTAAAGTCTAAAGTCTCCCATCCATTATCTAACCCACTATATCCTAACTACAGGGTCACGGGGGTCTGCTGGAGCCAATCCCACCCAACACAGGGCGCAAGGTAGGAAACAAACCCTGGGCAGGGCACCAGCCCACCACAGGGCGCGCACACACACACACCCACAGGACAATTTAGAATCACCAATGCACCTAACCTGCATGTCTTTGGACTGTAGGAGGAAACCAGAGCACCCAGAGGAAAGTCACGCAGACACGGGGAGAACATGCAAACTCCACGCAGGCAGGACCCGGGAAGTGAACCCGGGTCTCCTAACTGCGAGGCAGCAGCGCTACCCACTGCACCATTGTGCCGCCCCTAAAGTCTCCCCACAGCAGATAATCAAGGATGATAGGGGAAGCCAGATAGATGTCTTTCAGAAAAAAACTGACTTGCAGATGATAATACAGATACAGTATGAAGAAAAATCTTACATTTAAATCAATGTTTTTGAAAGGATGAAAAAATATTATCAATATCAAAATCTGTTTAGATCCAAATAACAAGCACCTTCCGCATGTCTTAAATTGTGTTGCATAAAGGTTTGCAGCAGCCACCTGTATATTGTTCCTGGCTGCAATGGATAACTTTTTGGTACAGAATTGTACAGGTTCGAGTCCACAACTGAACTGCCTTGTTGGCACAAAGATGGCGGCTTTAAAGGAGAGCGGAGGAAGTGACGTCATCCCTGGGATCTGAACCGGAAATGACATGATCAGGGCCAGGCGGGATTTCCCGTAACTGGTTTTCAGAGAAGTGAGAAAAAGAGTTAGTGCACTCCGCCACCCCCTGGTCCGGCATGGAATTACTCTCATTCAGGCCTGTGACGATGCGGGTTCTTCTCTTCTGTATTTATTTATGCTTTCATCTTCCTTTTTGGAGCTCTTGAACCTGAACCATCGGTAATGTCACCGGATGAGCTGGACAGTGAAAACATCACAATGAAGCAAGGGGATGGTGCAAAAAGGTGCAAAAGTGCTTTTATTTAAAAACAGCAAAACCAAAAACAGTGTTCAAAATAAATAGTGCAGTGCTTCTAAAAGTTATTAAATAAATAATCCATTAAAAACCAGTGAAAAGGTGGAGGTTAAAAATCCAAAGAATAAATCACTAAAAACGAGGTTAAACTATAACTATATATTATAACTATATTATTTGGAGGTTAAACTACTACGGCTGGAAGCAGTCCTTTAAAACAAACCCCGGTGTCTTCTTTTTACTGGCGGCTCCCCTGCACCTCCCATCCAGGCTACGCACCAGGGGAGTCGCCCTAGCTACAGCTGACCTTTTGCTCATGCTGGTCTGTTCGCCTTCTGGACCCTGGCTCCGGTGGTCTTCATCAGATCATGACTTGGGCTCCCCAGCGACCAGGGAGCTCACACTGGGGCTTTGACCTCCCAAGTCCAAGACTTCTACGACCTTATGCAGCAAGCCAACCACCTTCCAGTCACTCCTGCTCCTCCAAAGCGCTCAGCAGGAGTGACCACTTCTAGCTGCCCCCAAATGTCGGCCTAACACTCCCGAGGGGCTCTCCTTCCAGAAGTCTGATCTCTCTAGTGAGTCTACTTTCACCCACTCGCTCGCTCACGCTTGCACACACCGGCTTTCATCTTCCTTCTGCCTTCTTCTCCCATAACCTCCGTCCACTTTTCTTTTTTTTTTCCCCCTCTACACTCGCGCTCCTACTATATGTAATGGGGACGTGGCTCAGGCGTGGCGATTATCAGTTCCCAGCTTCAATTACGGATGCGGACGACTCCTCACTTGTGCACTTAAGCAAGGAAACACCTGCCTCATGTAGCGTCCGAGAACCGCACTACCATGCCCCCTCTACAAGCCGCGGGTGCAGCGATTATCTCTTTAAGAAACTGGGCTTTTCATCTGAGCCGTGGACTCGCTATTCCACAAGGCCCTTTAGCTGCCTCCCATGCGTTCACACATGTGTGACAGAATGTATGATTGTCTTGTAAAGATACGATTGATAGCAAGACTTCCTCCCTAAAATGGTATTATATTCTGACTGAGCGTTGAACCACCAGATTTCTGTTTTTTTCATAGTTATCAGTGTCCACTGGCACTCGCAGCAAAGTATACAGGGAGGAGTTTGGACAGGGCGTGTACTCCTAACAGGCGTCCGGATAAGTTGCCCCCCACATTTCACCCCAGCACATTTTGCCCCCAACACATTTCGCCCCCAGTAATTCCCACACATTTCATCACCACTATATTTTGCCCCGGTATTTATGTGCAAATCTATAATTAAAAATGTAATAAACCTTACCAAACATTGAAAATAAATTATATGACTCACAGATCAACGTGTTCCACTGAAAATAGTATGCGTGATTGCCTCCATAAAAGGTGAGTATTGTACTTAAAATTTAATCTGTGTTATGTGATATAGTATTGTACGATTGTACTGGATTTCGCACGGTTTTTTGCCAGCACTACGGCCATTTCAAGACGTGCGTTTATGGTTTTCGCCACCTGATTATCGGTGGTGCGTAACGGTGTTGAAGAACTATCAACACCTCGCAGACAGCACAATATCAAAACTGCTACGTCACCACTCACCACATCGTGTATTACTTTCTCCCTGAAAGCGTTATTTTTGCATTGTGACTAAACCTAAAATCAACTTTATAAAATTTCACTATGGCAGAAAGAATTTTGTCAATTAGAGGTAAAAGAAAATTGATAGATGATGATGACCACATTTACATGTTTTCAAAGAAAACAGTCGATGAACAACATGGAATCTGGGTCTGTGAAAAACGTTCCATCTGCAAAGGACGTGTTTGGACGGTCGGTTTGGAAGGCCCAGTTGTAAAAGTGGTAACTAAGCATAATCATGCAGCCATGCAGCCACCTGTGATGATGGAGTGAAGGCGGGCGCCCAAACTGTCCATGAGACCAACTTCATTAAGTCCTCTCATATGAAGCCTGGAAACAAAGAGGAATGAATCAAAAACATTTATGTTAGGTAGAATGGCCAGTGGGGACAGGGTGGTCTTTTGGCCTTGGAACCCCTTGTTTTTTCCCCCAGCCTAATTGGAGTGTTTTTATCTTTTGTTTTTTCTGTTCTCCCAGCCATCTGACCTTATCACCGGACTCATCCTTAGAGACTTACATCATGACACTGTATATAAAGATGCTACTCTTCTACTTGATATTTTTTTCTTGCTTTATTACTTATTCTTTAATATTATTGCCTAATCTTATTTGCTCCTCTTTTCTTGTAACTTTCTTTTTCACATCGGGGGCTTTATTTTTTCAGTTTCTTTCCATAGTCTTATAATACGTATATTCACATCGCAATGGTAGAGTAATAAATCAGGCAGCACCATCCCTCCTCCCACCGCCTTCAGTTGTCTCTCTTAAATTTTTAATCCATGACCTCTTTGTGTTCCAAATAAACAAAATCATATTTCTGACCAGTTTCTAAAGAAGGATTGAATATGTGGTTTACAGGAATATTCAGAAAAGCTATTAAAATGTAGGAAGGATATTCATTTTAACAATGTTAATTCTCCCAGCTAATGAAAAATAAATTCCTGACCAGCTAATTAGGTCTACTTTAACGCTTTTCCATTAGTTTGTTAAAAGTAAATTTGAAAAAGTCTTTAAATTGATGTGTAATTGCTGTTCCTAAGTATGTGAACTGTTGCAAGACAGTTTAAGATAATAGGTAGAATTTAAGCTGACATATATTCAGTGGAAATAATAATGCTCATTCATATTGAGGTTGAGCTTGAACTCTCTGAATTTTTGTTCAAGTCATTCCCTTACATTTCTCTAAACCTCAGGTTGTCTTTGCAAATAGATATGAAGATAGCAAATAAAATTTGTGACAAGGTGCAAACCTATCTCATTCCATCTTCCAAAGTGAAATAAACAAAGTTTACATTGTAGTAATGAACTAAAGCACCTGGAATGGAGTATAATAGTTTAACCTATGCACAATTTCAATTTGTATAATGTAATTATTTCAATCTTTTTTCTGCATCCAGAGGTAGCAACATCTCAGGGAGCTCTATTTCTGCTTGAGTATACTGTATGTTATGTAAAACATACACCTCAGATTTGACACAAATTCTTGCTTTTTAACGAAACCTGTCTGATCTTGCAAAATTAAAACGGGAAGGTACTTTTTAAAATCTGTTTGTTTAAAGTCTTTTGCAGACTCTGGACATTATTGTTCAATAAAGAAACTAGCCTGCAGCATGTAAAGTTTAAAAGGAATTTTATTTTACTTTTTGGTGTCAAAGAAAAATGGTAATTGATGCCTGGTGTGTTGTTTTAGGTAAAAAAAGATTAATTTTTTGCCTTAATCTCTCTCTCTTTCTCTATACAAAGAGAGAGAACAAAGTTATACCACGGAGAGAATAAAGTTATAATTCTGTTCACAAACGTCTCGGTACACGTACAAATCGGTTTACAACCAAAAAGTTCACCAAACTTTTGCCTCGGTTCACGACCACACACTCAGTATACGAACAAGCCAGGTTCCCTTTCGGTTTGTACATGTTCAATCTCTCCCTGTGCATTTCCTGTGCAGCGAGCGAGAGAGAGCGAGAGAGCGCGACACACACACACACACACGCACACACACACACACACACACACACACACACAGGCAGCGCGAGAGAGACAGCTGGAGTATAAGGTAGGAGGCAGTTAAAGAATGCACCTGGCACTCAATTGGGTGCGGCAAATAAAGGCGCACGTAAATAAGGGCGACCTTCAAAAGGGCGACCTCAATTGAGTGCCGAATAAATGTGCGCGCAAATAAAGGAGCGCTTCAAAAGGATGACCTCAATTGAGCGCCGAATAAATGCACGCGTAAATAAAGGAGCACTTCAAAAAGGTGACCTCAATTGAGCACGGCAAATAAAGGCGTTCGTAGATAATTTAGTTGAAATGGCTCTGGAATATGTGAAGAGCAACAAAGGTGCAGATCTACTCGTAGTAGACACCTACAGAGACACTTCGGAGCGAATTAAATTAATTGTCCTTGATTATGCTAATAGACCGCATCTCAAATATCTACGTGGCATTGCACATAATCTACAGCTTCAAGTGTAACTTGCTTTCACCTTTTTATACATTCAGTCATTGCCTTAATCTAATTTTCTGTAATTTTGAAAACAATGAAATATAGAGAGCTTTAGAAATAGTTCATTAGAAGTAGTTCGTTAGAAGTTCATGCATTAATTAATTGGATGTTTTAATATTTTTGCTTTCACCTTTTTATACGTTCAATCATTGCCTTTATCTAATAAATTTTCTGTAATAATTTTGTTGCGTTTGCCTTTATTCGCTGCGCCCAATTGACGTCACCCTTTTGAAGCACTCCTTTATTTATGCGCGCAGTTATTCGGCGCTCAATTGAGGTCGCCCTTTTGAAGCTCGCCTTTATTTACGTGCGCCTTTATTCGGCACTCAATTGAGATCGCCCTTTTGAAGATCGCTTTTATTTATGTGCGCTTTTATTCACCACGCCCAATTGAGGTCGCCCTTTTGAAGGTCGCCTTTTTGTGCGCGCCCTTATTGATGGATACCCCACAGAAGATCTGTGGTTAGTTCTCCAAGATGTTTGGAACAAACAGCCAAGTTCCTTCAAAAACTGTGTGCAAGGGTACCTAGAAGAATTGATGCTATTTTGAAGGCAAAGGGTGGTCACACCAAATATTGATTTGATTTAGATTTCTCTTTTGTTCATTCACAGCATTTTGTTGATTGTTGAAAATAAATTAACACTTCCATTTTTGAAAGCATTCTTTGTTTACAGCATTTTTTCACACCTGACTAAAACTTTTGCACAGTACTGTGTGTGTATATATATATATATATACTGTATATATATATATATATATGTGTATATATATATATATATATATATATATATATATATATATATATATATATATATATATATATATATATATCCATCCATCCATCCATTTTCCAACCCGCTGAATCCGAACACAGGGTCACGGGGGTCTGCTGGAGCCAATCCCAGCCAACACAGGGCACAAGGCAGGGAATCAATCCCGGGCAGGGTGCCAACCCACCGCAGGACACACACAAACACACCCACACACCAAGCACACACTAGGGCCAATTTAGAATCGCCAATCCGCCTAACCTGCATGTCTTTGGACTGTGGGAGGAAACCGGAGCGCCCGGAGAAAACCCACGCAGACACGGGGAGAACATGCAAACTCCACGCAGGGAGGACCCGGGAAGCGAACCCAGGTCCCCAGGTCTTCCAACTGCGAGGCAGCAGCGCTACCCACTGCGCCACCGTGCCGCCCTATATATATATATATATATATATATTGTGATAAATGGCCAGGGACAAGGAAGGACCAGGAGAGCGCCAATACGCCCTTGGGTGCAGGGGAGCCACAAGATCGGAGCTGGGAGGCTCCACCCTGTTGGGACATGTGGCCACCGCCAGGGGATGCCCAAATGTTCCAGGCAACATGGACTGCAGCACTTCCGCCACAACAGGAAGTGCTGCTAAGCCCAAAGACATAAACATTTTCTCTCTTTCTCAGTTCCTTAGGATTTACCAACTTGGCAGTGAGAAGGTTGACTTCTGTAATGAAGCACTCAGAATTAGGAGTTTTTTTATTGAGAGAGGATATTCTTCTCATATTACAGATAAGGCACTCCATAAAGTCAGGAGTAGACATTGTAACATCCACTTTAAGAGGAACCCTAATAATGAAACCTGCATTCTGCTAGTTTTCCCATTCCACCCTAATACTCTGTCTCTCCTCTAGGTGATCAAGCAAAATTTCCCAACTTTGCAGACTGATCCTTCCACAGTAGCCTTTAATCTTAACCTTCCATAGATCTCCTTCCATCGATTGTTATTTCTACAATAGCATTCCCAACTTCCCTTCTTATGAGTTTGCTACAGAATGGGTCTTCCATGTAGTTAAAATCTATTTGATTTTTCTACATTTCGACAGCTATTGTCAGATCTTATTGTGACACTTTACAGAGTAGAGTGTTTCTTTTGTTTGATGTGTCCAGCAAGGGTTTGTGCTTTTTCAAATTATAGCTTTGGTGGAACTGTGTTTATTTATAATCATAGGTGTATGTAGCATAGCTACAATCACAAACCACAATGGCATATTGATTTTTCTCACTTCTCCCTTGCAAATACAGACTAATTCAATGGATAATTAAAGGCCAGCGTGTTGAATGCTATGGTTAATTATTGGGCCTGATTTAGACAAGTCTTGAAAATATTAATAGAAGTGATGTTGATGCTTTCCAAGTCAGTGATGTTTACTCTATGCTTACATAGAGTTGCTTACATTATGTAGTGCCTTTCCTCTTACATTCGTTTCTAGATACATGACATTTGTTTTTGTTTTTTTTTGGTTTACTTACCTCAGACAGTAGGTGAAGCAGGCTGGAGCATCACTGGTGCAGCTTCGCACGTCCCCTCGACATTGACTAAGTAGTATCGGGAATCTGTTTTGCCATCAGGAACAGCCGTCAGAGGAATAAAATATACAAAATGCACAGGTTGAAGTGACCTCTATCAAGATAAATTTCAAATGGTAAATTAATCTGTAATTGACATTCCACAGAATGTACCTTTGTTTCAAGATGGACAAGTTTGTACATTCAGTGGTTGATTTTAAAATTTCAAAATTTTGTTCAGTGTGCTTTATTCAATATATCTCAATGAAAATTTAACTTTCCCAACAAATTTCTTTGATGAGTAGGTGTGCCAAATTTCTACAAAATTTCTACAAAATCTAGGATCTGAGTCGCTTCGTGCAGTCGAACAGATGGATAGACAGACAGACATGCCAACTGCAGCAGATGTTTTTCACTTTATATGTGAAGGCACCTAAACAAGACAACAAATTGGGGCTCCATAGATCCAGTTAATGTTGTCCATCTGGAGGTCCTTTGAGTCTCCTGTCACTCACAAATGTCCCTCTTTAAATAAGCAGCGCCATGTGTTTCTGAGCCCCTGGACAACACTCCCTAGAAAGCCAAGGACAGGATGTCTCTAGGGAGCTCGTTGTCAATCAGGTTGTGTTTCCCTGCAGTAAACCTGCACATACTTGACTCCATATGATTAAAAAGTTCTTCAGCCATTTGGCTGCTACAGTACTGTTTTATATTTTACATACTAGTGATGTTTGGTGTTAACATCTGATGACCTGCACAGCCCTTCATGAATGGTCTTTCAAAACTGCTTGATAACGCACCCTACAAACAGAGTCTTGCTTTTAGATGAACGTCATTGTTTCTTTATTTTCTTCAGATGCAGGTTTGTACTTTTACTTTTATTTTAGTACTGTTTACCTTTCATTATGTTTGTTCTTTATCTTATTTTCCATCCTGAAGTCCACATTGGATCATGTACTGTTTGCATACATACTTTTATTTTTCTTCCTCTATTTCGTAAGTATGGTGTATTTCCTGCGGTGGGCTGGCCCGGGGTTTGTTTCCTAGATTGCGCTCTGTGTTGGCTGGGATTGGCTCCAGCAGACCCTCGTGACCCTTTAGTTAGGATATAGCAGTTTGGATAATACATGGATGGATAGTGTATTTCCATTATGAACACATGTGAATGCATGAATGTGAATATACAAATAAGTTCATAATCAATTTAAACTACCAGATTACAAAGCCAATTTTATATAAGGGTAAAATTGCAATAGTCCTACAATTGTGAAACTCTTACTGTAAGTCCAGGCCCCTAAGTGACTCAGCTCCTTGATCAAGTTTGGGTAATTTAAAGCAGCATGTCATTTCTAATTCTTGATTTTGGTGCAATACTGGATAAGCGGGTGTCCTCCTTGGTGAGAGAGTTTCATGCTTGGTTTTCATGAAAAGTCCCCTTACCACCACAGGCCCCAAATGCCCTGATGGTAGATCTGCCCTGGTGTATGATGTCACAGATACCATCATACAACTGGGGGTGCCATTTACAGCTTTGCCTAGGGCAGCTAAAATGCTAGAGAGCTGGCCCTGTCTGACTAAATCTAACTGTTTAGCAGCATTGTGGAAAACTCAACCTAAGAAATAAAATTGCAAAACAAACCAATCTAGAAATAACCTACGCCTATTTTTTCAATGAGATTTGGCTGTTAAGTCCTACACTGAGAAAGCGAAAATCAAAAATATTAGTGTATTACATAAGATGACACATTATTACCCAAAGTCAGCTAAAGCAAGCTAAACACATCATCAAGTACAGAAAAGTCATAATATGTCTGATATCCAAAAGCTCTGAATAACGAGGATTTCAATGATAAAGCACAATGTTTCACATGAGGGTTCACCTCAGCCAAGAAGAACTTGAGCAAATGTCTCATCATAAAATGAAAAATATTTATTACAGCATTTATAAAGTAATGAAACAAGTAGCATACAAAGATAAGGTGGCAGAACTGAGTGCAAAGTAGGAAAGAATCTTGGAATGTCCACCAGTCTGTCATGGGATGTACTCGCAGACACTCATACAGGCTCAATTTGGTGTCACCAGCTAACCCTAATAGGATGTGGGAGAAACTTGTGTCCTGGCTAGGAAATACAACTTCCGGAAGCTAATCACTGTGCCCCATACCACCTCCCACAATCATGCTTTCATTAAATATGGTAGCTTTTCAAAAGTGGTTTGCAGTAGCTGATAAAGTTACCATCTTTCATTGCATATAGTGTTACTCACATATATAAATTCAGTGAATGTGGACACACAGAAACAAAATATTGTTGCATATGTGGTGGACGGCCGGCACCCTTACCTGGCCGGAATGCCTGTTTTTTGAAGGACCGAGGGAGAAAGAATGCCCAGGGCATTATCTCCCCCGGATCACTAGTTGGCAGTCCCCCTGGAGTGCTGCAGTGCTATAGTGCCACAGATTCCTTCAGGGCTTTATGGGTGTTGAAGTTTGGTGACTCAGCCCTGCTGGGCTCTGGGGGTCCCGCCAGGGGGTGCTGCAGTCACTGCAGAACCCTACTTTGTTTAGTTCCCACCTCACCCAGGAGTGCTTTCAGACCATGCTTACAGGGCACTGGATGCGCTCCCAGGTGCCACATAAAAGGAGCCAGCTACCATTGCTCCAGGCACCAGAGTCTGGAAGAAGGTAATAAAGCTTGCTGGAAGAGAACTGGAAGTGGAGAGGAAGAGAGGCAGAGGAAGAAGAGAATGAGTTGCTGTGTGCTGCTATATTATTACGCTTGTGTACTGTGCTTGGGTGGGAAACATTAGGGAAGAGTTTTCCACAGATAAATAAAAAGCCTGTGCTGTGCTGGACTTATGCCTGGTGTCTGTCTGTGTCAGAATTAGGGACCTGGAGCGCCACCTGTAGGCCATATACATTATAAGTCATATTATTCCACTTGCGATTAGAATCCTAATAAAATGTATGTGCACCTTTGGTTCATCTTGTACTCTGAAATATGGCCAGCTATGAATATGAATATGCGTGCTCTGCAATGATCAGGCATTGGATTCCATTTTTTTTATCCAGAATAGACTCTGGCTCTGTGCAGCCCATTCAGAAATGGATTGATGGCTTAGGAATGATGGTTTAGGAAATTAACTACATAAACAGGGTAAAGGTTGAAAGATCTCATCATTTTCTTGTTCAATTTCTGACTGAATAATTCTGCTTCATTCCTGCTGCAATTCCCCCTGTAATATAGTTATATATTATATATTTCATTTATATAATACTTTACGATAAGGTTGCCATGAATGATGGTGGTGGTGGTTGGGAGCATGCACTGATACAGTGTGTTGCTGCACCCACCACACAAGAATGGCCCGAGATTAAATAAAAAGCAGAAAGCTCAATTATTCATGCACAATGGTTGCAGTCAGAGGGTCTACTACAGAGTGACAATGCTTTCACAGTCAGAAGCCTGATTAGTCACCTGAGAGTCTCATTTAGCTCAACTGGCTAAAACAGTTGTACGCTGTGCTCTGAATCTAACGGCTCAAGTGAGAATGTGCAAGGTGTGATATCCAAGGGAATTTCATCCTGGTGACAATGTTCAAACAAATAAGGAATGTACTGAAAATGCTATGTCTGAAATAAAAATGGAATAGAACACTACTGATCATGTGACACTACTTCGGTATTCGGAACCCAAAGTAATAGGTTGTGTGGCAGTGGTCAGCATTATAAACAGAGAAGCTTAATGTCAATCACTTGGCATTAGAAAAATGGAACGGAATGGCAATGGGGAACAGATTATAAGTGAACAGATGTCCCTCCACACCGTTATGTAGCAATGAAAGGGACCTTTGAGGTATCTGTGGACCCCATCTGTGTATTTAGATAAGACTACTTGTGTTATCCCAGCTTTTTAAGTGAATGTAGAGGATTAAGGATATTGGAATATCTGGACCACTGGAGGAACATCTAAGTAGATGGCTCAGGGCTTCCAGAGAGCATTCCTGACCACAGAAGCTATTATGAGCATTTCCTTGGAAGTGATCCAAGGCTGGGGCTCAAAGCCACTTTTGCTCCATTCCAACAGTAAACTCGGAGTGGGTAGGTGCTCTGGTTCACCTTGCAGGAGGAGAAGTCAGGGACTGAAGAGAAAAATATAGGAGAGGTTTTGCCCACGTTGGTGGACAAGTGGAGTAGCCACTCCAACTGTCAGATAGAGGTTTGGATATGATTATGTAGGACTAGAGAGGCATTAGATGTTTATTGTTTTATGTTATATTTGATTGCTTTTGTGAAAATATTACTATCCACCATTGCATTCCTTATTTCCAAATAAACATGTATACTTTTCTCTCTTGGTATTTATTCTGGGTTTGGCTCAATAGTGCATCCTACCTATAAAGTCAACTTACTGCAATTCAGGTACATGGAGAGAGAGATCCTATCTTGGCCAATCTGTGCATGTAATTAAAAAAACAACAAAAGCACTACCTTATTGATAGATAGATAGATAGATAGATAGATAGATAGATAGATAGATAGATAGATAGATAGATAGATAGATAGATAGATAGATAGATAGATAGATAGATAGATAGATAGATAGATAGATAAATTAACGATATAATAATGGTTTGCTATTTTCTTTTTTTGCTTAATGCAGAAAAAACGGATCAAAAAATGTTCCGAGACATCTGAACTCTTAATAAATTACCATCATGATTACATGTGGATGAGTGCTGCATCTTTAATGACATTTTCTTGAGTTTACCTACGAAGTAGTCTGGCTCTTGTTTATTCCCAAACCCTTTTTAAGCAATATCTGTACATTAATGTTTCTGCTCCTCTATTTTGAATGATCCTTTCCGCCAAGTGACACTCTACAAATCCCCCAACCACTATCAACCCCCCCCCAAATACACCATCATCCCACCCCCCACACCACCTTCCTCACAGAGCTAAGATTCTTCAATGAAATGGCTCATGGAGAAAATCTCTGACAAAGAAATGAAACTGCCGCATTGCTGGTGCAGTGTCTGGCTGAGGCAACAGATACTCAATGCCTCGGGCTCAGAGCAGCACAAAATGAAGCTTTGCTTGTTTCAGAGTGTCAGGAGATTTTACCTCGAAGTGGGAGGATTTGCTGAAGGCTTTATCCGAAGGTCTTGTGTGCTCAGAGGAGAAAGCGCAAAGGGTCACTTCCACGCTCATCTGCAGGCTGCAGCCGTTCTCAGTGATAAGAGGCAAACAGGCCATTGACTAGAGGAACAGATAGAGAGCAAAAGAGAAACCTCAGCAAAAATGAATCAATATGAATAAATCAAATGAAAGGAGGGGCATCCAGTGAAATCTCTGCCAACTGCCTAACATCATTTCCTTTCGTGTGCGACTCCACAGCTAACGTTTTTCCTTGCACAAATCAGCACTGTTCTTTTCCATCCGCAGCTGCTGCAACAAACTGGTAACTGTGTGAACAGAAGCGCTTTGAATATAGTTGAAAGAATTGCCAAGTGCTTAACAAAACAAGCAAAATCCCCACAGGGCACCTAAACAGCTGGTTAAACCTTAATACATGGAGATGTCTATTGGGCTGGAAAGGAAATTTAAAAGGATAATAGAAACATTTTCTCTTTTCAGCTTTGTGCTACTTCTTTTAAATACTTCTTGCAGAACTCAAAACATTTCTCTTTTTGCATCAGGCATTTTAATTTGTCATTGTGAATGAATCTGAAAATGATCTCTAAAACCAATCACTAACTAGTACATTATTTAAAGGTCACTCTCATTCACATTTAATAAAACACTGTCAAATTTCTTATAACTTGGGTATTCCTCTGATATTTGCAGCTATGGAGTGTATGCACTATATGACACTTGATGACATCTGAACAAATGGAAGACAAAAATGTATACTTAATTGGTAGGAAAAATTGAAAATGTAGTGCTTTACAACGCAACTTTTTTGCTTTCATATAGCCCATCAACTCAGATTATACAGTTACACATTAAATTGAAGAGTTTTTATGAAAAAATAGTCTTTGTGATGGGCGGCACGGTGGTGCAGTGGGTAGCACTGCTGCTTCGCAGTTGGGTGATCTGGGGACCTGGGTTCGCTTCCCGGGTCCTCCCTGCGTGGAGTTTGCATGTTCTCCCCGTGTCTGCGTGGGTTTCCTCCGGGCGCTCCGGTTTCCTCCCACAGTCCAAAGACATGCAGGTTAGGTGGATTGGCAATTCTAAATTGTCCCGTGTGTGTGTGTGCGCGCCCTGTGGTGGGTTGACACCCTGCCCGGGATTGGTTCCTGCCTTGTGCCCTGTGTTGGCTGGGATTGGCTCCAGCAGACCCCTGTGTTCGGATTCAGCGGGTTGGAAAATGGATGGATGGATAGTCTTTGTGATACCATTTTGTCACTTTATTTTATGTGGTCGATCTTTTCCAACTGTACTTTTTGAGGCACATCATTTTTTTACCTCAGTGGCAGAATAAAATTAACCCTAGGAAACGAGTTATTGACAAAGAGACCCACACTCAGTTCACCGGCAATTAGTCTGTGGCTTGTCAAAATCTTATATATGGAAGTCTCAAGTGTAATTTGGCAAAAGACAGAGGAACACTTTATTTCCATTTTGTATTGATCAAAACTGCATATCTTACTCTACAGAGAATTTTGTGCTCTTTGACCAAACCCTTAAACATACATCAGTTCCCTGAGATCAATTCTGCACTTATTGCTGATGTTTTGACGTGGTGCCTTAGAACTGATTCATGCGCAGACCTTTTCTACTTTCTTATCCTTGCATATTTGTCCATAGATTAGGCTTTCCAGTTTTGACTCTCATCTTTTGTGACATTGTGATTTTTTACTTTACTTTTGTTTTTTGTGTGCCTTCATTTTCTCAGGGGCTTGTCTCATATTTTTAGTCCACCTTTTTATCATCAATAGTAGTTCACTGATTGTAGCACAGTTAGAAGACTTTCATGCTTACCTAGAGTTTGGGTCCATAACTGTCAAGTGTTCCATAATAATTACTAAATAAGAATGGAGGACAAAGACCTTATCTTTATGAATGAGAGCAGGCAAAGCCTTAGCAAGGCTTCAGTCAAATTTTTAAGAACTTTCTTCTCTAGGTAACATTTATTAATGATTGGTTTTGATTTTGTGCGATTGTGGTGTTTACTTTGAATTTTTCTTTCTGTGAATATGTTTATTGCTGTTTGCAAACATGCTTGCATACATTTCTTCATTGGCATTCTTAAATATTTAATCTACATATTACACAGAAAATGAGCTGGGTGGCATCTTATTTACAAAAAAAAAAGAATCTTAGATTTTTCTCAAAATGCTTTTCTATCTCTCTTATGGTTGTGCTGTACATTATTCAGCCAAGCACTATTTTGGTTCTTCGTTTCAGATATGGAGCCCTAACTGTATGAATGAATGCCGTTTTCAGTATGTGCTGTAGTGATTTCAACTGTTACCTGCCTAGGCCGCCTAGGATTGGGAGTGGGGCACCTCCCTCTGGTTCCTCAGCACTGGCATATTGTAATGCTCTGACAATCATCCACACTCCTGTGGAGTTAACCCATAATCACATGCTGGTGAATCAGTCGATGCAGATGGTGGCTTATCCTGTGTATCTGTTGTTGTCTGGGTAAGGAAATACTTTAAAATACGTTCAATAAATGGGGATCTGGGGACACAGACAATAGCTTATAAGGGCAAAATCATTCATTTAGATCAGAGAGTAACAACTGACATCCAACATACAAATTCACTTCATGATTTTGAACACTTTTACCGTACCTTACCTAAATTATCATTTGCTTATACTGAAAAGATTCAGTTCCTCCAGTCCTTCCTGCAGTCCAGAAATCAGCCTTATAACTTTCTTCTAGTTCTTGTCTTAGCACTTATATATCATTTTTATAACTGCATTCAGTATTCAGTATCAGGAGGTTAACTTTAATTTGTGTTAATGCAGACTATAGATAAAATAATAAATATAGTATTAGAGACATTGTGTACCAAAATAATCCCATCAAGTACTCGAGTTCTCAGTCACTGTCTGGATATGGACAATGATGAGTCTGCTGCTATTTTCATGTCCTTAAAAGGTATACTTTGAAAGTGTCCCAACTATACTGCATAATCATATTTCTCATTTTTCATTTCTTTACAGTTGACTGATCAGCTCTGTATAAGGCACACCAAGGACACCTGTTTTCGCTTATAATGGTGTCTTATAACTCTGTAATTGATGCAGATACAGCAAAAAGAACATTTTTTTTTGTATACTGTAGCTCAAAATCACGCAAAGGGTGCCTAAATTGGCTTTAACAAGCACTGTTTAATTGACAGCCCCACAACCTTGACTCTCCAAGAAGACAAGGAACACCTTGCACGAAATAAATGGAAGAAAGATTGTAAGGACAATTCAAAGAGACACCCCCTTCAATGTAGGTTGGGTATGTAATTGATGTCAAAAAATAGGGTAAATACAACACACAAAACAGAATACAAGAAGTCCTGTTTTCAGAGCTAGATGACCAATTGCCACCTCACCAAGTGCAAATGCAGAATGCCATGACAACTTCCAAGGCAAAAGGCAAGAATAGATTATACTAATCACTAAACACAAAACTAGCAGATATAAAGATACAGATTTGTTTAAATACACAGAAAACAAAGTAGAAACTGAAGTAACTTAAAGTAAATGGAAACCAAAAGTATCTGTCTATTAGTTACTTGTACATCTATGGCCAGTTGGCAACAGAGGAGATGAAATTGTAAGGAAGAGAGTCAAAGACAAAATCAGATACAGTCAGTCCTGGAGACCTCGGCCAACTAGTCACATACCCACTTCTGGTCATTCTAAGCAGAATCATTGCTGGGCCATCCAATCTGATGAAAGGACCCTTTTACACTGCAAAAATGAAATCTAAACAAGAGGAAAAGTATGTATATCATGACATTAAATCATGTTTTCCTTACTGACTTATCCAAAAAATTTTATTTACAATTATTTAGCTTACTTTAAGAAATCTTGTCAAGTTAATTTTGCTTACCCCTTTGGCTTCTTTTTTTTTTTTGCTAATTTAGATCATCACTGGCTGCAGCTCGAAGCGGGGTGCCACCATCGAGAGAGACGTGAAGAGAGCAAACCAAATGAACAACTTCTTCAACAGGTTTGACCACCCTAACCCATTCTCACCTCGGAGTACTGCACCATCCACACATCCTTCTGCTGATACCAGCATAGGAGAGACATCCCCACCCATAATTACAACAGCGCAGGTGAGCAGAGAGCTGAGGAGACTTTGTGCCAGCAAAGCAGCGGGTCCAGATGGAGTATCGCCACGACTGCTGAAGGTCTGTGCATCGGAGCTGGGGGGTCCTCTACAGCGCATCTTCAACCTGAGCCTGGAACAGGGGAGAGTCCCGAGGCTTTGGAAAACATCTTGCATCACCCCAGTCCCAAAGGTATCACGTCCTAGTGAGCTGAATGACTTCCAGCCTGTTGCTCTGACATCACATGTGATGAAGATCATGGAGAGGCTGCTGCTTCACCACCTTAGGCCACAGGTTCAACACGCCCTTGACCCTCTGCAGTTTGTATATCAGGAGAAGGTGGGAGCGGAGGATGCCATCATCTATATGCTACACCGATCCCTCTCCCACTTAGACAGAGGCAGTGGTGCTGTAAGAATTATGTTTCTAGACTTCTCTAGCGCCTTCAACACAATTCAACCTCTGCTCCTTAGGGACAAGCTGACAGAGATGGGAGTTGATTCATACCTAGTGGCATGGATTGTGGACTATTTTAAAGACAGACCTCAGTATGTGCGTCTTGGGAACTGCACGTCTGACATTGTGGTCAGCAACACAGGAGCGCCACAGGGGACTGTACTTTCTCCGGTCCTGTTCGGCCTATATACATCGGACTTCCAATACAACTCGGAGTCCTGCCACGTGAAAAAGTTCGCTGATGACACTGCTATCGTGGGCTGCATCAGGAGTGGGCTGGAGGAGGAGTATAGGGACCTAATCAATGACTTTGTTAAATGGTGCGACTCAAACCACCTACAACTGAACACCAGCAAAACCAAGGAGCTGGTGGTGGATTTTAGGAGGCCCAGACCCCTCATGGACCCCGTGATCATCAAAGGTGACTGTGTGCAGATGGTGCAGACCTATAAATATCTGGGACTGCAGCTGGATGATAAATTAGACTGGACTGCCAATACTGATGCTCTGAGCAAGAAAGGACAGAGCCGACTATACTTCCTTAGAAGGCTGGTGTCCTTCAACATTTGCAATAAGATGCTGCAGATGTTCTATCAGACAGTTGTGGCGAGCGCCCTCTTCTACGCGGTGGTGTGCTGGGGAGGCAGCATTAAGAAGAAAGACGCCTCACGCCTGGACAAACTGGTGAGGAAGGCAGGCTCTATTGTTGGCATGGAGCTGGACAGTTTAACATCTGTGGCAGAGCGAAGGGCGCTCAGCAGGCTCCTATCAATTATGGAGAATCCACTGCATCCACTGAACAGTATCATCTCCAGACAGAAGAGCAGCTTCAGCGACAGACTGCTGTCACTGTCCTGCTCCACTGACAGATTGAGGAGATCGTTCCTCCCCCAAACTATGCGACTCTTCAATTCTACCCGGGGGGGTAAGCGTTAACATTTAACATTATACAAAGTTATTGTCTGTTCTTTACCTGCATTATCATCAATCTTTAATTTAATATTGTTTATTGTATCAGTATGCTGCTGCTGGAGAATGTGAATTTCCCATTGGGATTAATAAAGTATCTATCTATCTATCTATCTATCTATCTATCTATCTATCTATCTATCTATCTATCTATCTATCTATCTATCTATCTATCTATCTATCTATCTATCTATCTATCTATCTATCTATCTATCTATCTATCTATCTATCTATCATCAATCTCACCAAATGCCACATCAGTATACCGAGAAGAGAAACAGAACACAGGAAGGTTAGTAACAGTTTATAAATATTGGATTACTTATATTTCTATACAGATGATTAACAAACATAAATTCAGTACACACAGCTAATCAGCAGCTCTAGTCAGGGTATGGTAGACTAAAGTAGTTAATCTTCGGCCGGGATTTAAAAGCAGAGACTGAAGCAGCATCTCTTATAGTAGCAGGCAGACCATCCCACAGCTTCCAGGGCCCTGTAACAACAAGCTCAACATCTCACTGTTATTTTATTAATTGTTGGAATCATAAGGAGGCTGGCATTGTGAAATCTTAACGCACTCTGGTAATTAAAAGTTCAGATAAGTAAGCAGAGTCTTGGCCATTTCAGGCTTCATATGTTAAAAGGAGGATTTTTGAAATCAGTCCTACACTTAACTGGGAGCCATAGATAGATAGATAGATAGATAGATAGATAGATAGATAGATAGATAGATAGATAGATAGATAGATAGATAGATAGATAGATAGATAGATAGATAGATAGATAGATAGATAGATACTTTATTAATCCCAGGGGGAAATTCACATACTCCAGCAGCAAAAAAATATTAAATTAAAGAGTAATAAAAAATGCAGGTAAAAAACAGACAATAACTTGAATAATGTTCAACGTTTACCCCCTCTGGTGGAATTGAAGAGTCGCATAGTTTGGGGGAGGAATGATCTTCTCAGTCTGTCAGTGGAGCAGGACAGTGAAGTCTTAAGAATTGAAGTCATGTGTTCATGCTTTCAGGTTCTTGTAATAATTCTTGCAACAACATTTCGAATAAAGTAAAAGCTGTATAAAGAACGATTTCAAAAGCCGCTGAATGTCTGATTGCAGTACTTAGTCCTGCTAGAAAAAAATAAATTAATTAATTTCACAATATCCTGCATATTAAGTACATGTCTTCATTTTCCAATATTTTTAAGATGGAAAAAACATGTTTTGGATAGTTTTGTAATTTGTGCTTTAAATTACATTGCTTGCCGATTCACTAAAACTACAGATGATTCCAACTGAGTTAAATAATGACAGAGTACTGTTTCAATCATTTCATCCTATGATTAACATTTCTATTTTTTCTGTATTCAGAGACAAGCAGTTCTCATCTATCCACACCTTTAACTCATTACCACAACTAATCAACAATAGCATCTGAAAAGCATCATTTGGTCTAAAAGATAGGTACAATTGGGTATCATCTGCATATGAGTGAATATTAATGTTATCTTTTCTAATAATAGTTACCAAAGGAAGCATGTAAACTGAAAACAGTAAAGGTACTAGTACTGATCCCTGTGAGCCACCATATTTAATTTCTGAGTATAATGATGGATTATTGTCAGCACATTCCTGTTTGTACTGGGATAGGCTTAATAAATAAGAACTAAATCAGGCAAGGACAGTGCCTGTGATCCACGATGTCATTTTTCAGCCTGTGCAGTAAAACAGATTGGTCAATGGTGTCAAACGCTGAGCCTGAATCTAATAACATAATTACAATGGAATTTTCATCATCAGGGATTATCACAATGTCATTTACAACACGGGTTAATGCCGTTTCTGTACTATGACTGTTGTGGAAACCAGACTGGAATTTCTTAAATAACCTGTGATGCGTAATGTAAGAGTTAAGCTAAGTGGCAACTACTTTTTCAAATACTATACTTATTAAGTATATCTGGATGTAAGTCTGACTTTTTAAGTAATGGTCTCATAGCTGACACCTTCAGTACTTCGGCAACTATGCTATTAAGTAATGAACTTGTTAACACCAGGGGTCGCTGTTGCCCCTTTAAACCCAACAGACAGACACTCAGGACACAATGTAAAAGCACCCAGAAGACTTTTAATTATTTTCTTCTTAATAATCATGCCCAGAGCACCACAGCCACAATAAACACAAGTAGGTAAACAATCACAATCACAATTCTGTCTCCTCCACACCTCCCACTTGCTGGGTTTACATCAGTCCTTTAAATAGTCCTTGACCCGGAAGTGCTTCTGTCCTTCCATACACGTGACTTGTCAGCACTTCAGGGTCAGATGGAGAACTTGTAATTTCTTCAGACCGGAAGTACTTTTGTGCTTCTGCCCCCATCACTTTGGATTACTTCCGACCTATGTAAACAGTAGGGACTCCCTAGTCTCCCTGCAGTGTCTCCTGGCAGTCACCCACGGTACCCAGCAGGGCTGTGAAGCTGAACTCCAGATCACATGGCGCCCTGTGGGAATCCAGGTATCCACCGCTATGCTGCAGGGAAGCTGCCAACTAGCATCCTGGGGGAGGCAGTGTCCCAAAGCAGCTGCCTTCCCCCATCCTTCCACTTCGTGGGCGTCCCGGCCGGGTTGAGCTGCAAGCTATTTCCTACGAACTATTCATAATACTAAGAATGGGTACTATGTGGACATCCATTGAGCTTTTTACTAGTTTTGTTAGGAATGGGTCTAGGGAACAGATAGTAGGTTTCATTTTGTAAATTAAAGTGAAGATTTATTCTTCTGTTATAATATTAAAACTACTAAGATGTGTGTGCAAGGCAAGATATTGTTTGCCAATCTAGTATTAAGGTTGCATGTCAAGTCAGGTCAATTTGGGGGGCATGCACTGGTACAGTGCATTGCTGCACCCACCACACGACGAAACAACTTGAGATCCCGGTTGGCAACCACCCCGGGCAGACACGCGGTCCAGTCCCATCCTCCGGAAATGACCCTCTATCTGCTGCAGCCAGGTGTTACGTGTGCGACCCCATGGCCTGGTCCAGCCACTCGGGTCTTCAACAATGAGGATCCTACAAGCTGGATCACCTTCGGGGAAACGCGCCACATGGACGTAGTGCCGTAACTGATGCTCCTTCACAATGCAGGTAATGTGCCTCATTCGGGACTCCATGAGCAACCGCTCATTCGACACAAAGTCAAACCAGTGGTACCCAAGGATTTTCCAGAGAAACACAGTACCAAAGGAGTCCAGTCTTTGTCGCAGGTCATTGGATAGCATCCATGTCTCGCAACCATATAGCAAGATAGGAAGCACCAGGACTCTAAAGACTTGGACCTTCATTGTTTTGCATAGATATTGGGAGCGCCACACATGCCTTTCCAGCGACCTCATGACCCTCCATGCTCTCCCAATCCGTCTACTGACTTCATAGGAAGAGTCACTAGAGACATGCATGTCACTGCCAAGGTAAGCAAACCTCTAGAAAAGGTTGCAATGTGACGCTGAAATCTGGTATCACATTTTCAATTTTCTCTTTAAGGACGTTCATAAAGTCTGAACTGCTTAAGTGTGCACTGTAGTTCAGAATTCCAATTTGTTAATTTAGCCACTGTTCTGAACAGTACATGAGGATTATTACTGCTGTCATTTGTTAATCCAGTAGTTGTCTGAGCAGTCTATAAGAAAAAGCTTTTCTATACTTTTTAACGCTCTCTGCCAATCCAATTTGAAAGACCTGCAACTTTGTTACATTCCTTGTACGTTCCAGTTTTCAACACTTTAATTTAACAACTCAAGTGCTCTCATTAAACCAGGGTGAGTTACTATGCGCGTTAATCACTTTTGTTTTAATGGGAGCTACTGTATCCAAAGCCTCTCTTAAAGTCACATTATAATTTGATGTTAGCTGATCTAAGTTTTTTTCCACAATTATGTATGACTTTCTCAAAATATCCACAAACATTGATGCTGAGTTACAATCTAGATATCACACTGTCCAGTTTTAATTTGTGAAAGTACTGGTAGGGGCAAAACTAAGTCAAACGTAATTAAGTTATGATCAGAAATAAAACAAAAATCAAACTGAGTTTAACAAGTAAGTAAACCATTGGTTGAAAGTGTCAATTTCTACATCAGTTTGTTTATTAAAGTTCCTGATCAACACTACATGGTCATGATTTATATCTAAATCAGATAAACTGCTGCCAAATTCAGTCATGAACAATGAATACGGACCTGGTGGTCTGTATGCTAGTATCACAATTGTTGAATCTGATTTAATATCCAAAATAAGGGTCCTCAAAGGATATACATTCCTAAAAATTTTTAGAAGAGGTTTGCAGTTCATTGCACATAATTATTCCAAGGCCACCTTCTCAACCTGTATCTCTTAAAGACAGCTGGCAACCTCCTGTCATACCAATGAATATTAAATATTAGTCAAATTCAGCTATTGTAGAGACATTTCCACACCTTCAATGTTGTTGTAACCAGGAAAAAAACCCAAAAAAACGGCACTATTCACAATCAAAGGACAAATGCTTCTCGAAGAAGTCTTTTGAAAAAACACGTCTCAAAAGCAGCACCAGGAAAGTGCATAATGAATTGAGATGCAGCTCAACATGCTGCGCTGATGCCTTACACATGCTGTTGCCACTTTCACTTCAGGAAGCTAGGAAGTGAGTGGGGCACCTGGCCAAGCAAATGTGTTTCAATCACAATACTGGCCCCCAGCCAAAGACCCTTCCAGTGCTGCTCTGAACTAATTTATAGACCGTCTCATGGTGCATGTCTAACCAGTCCCTCTAGCAAATGAAAATGTTCAGTGTGCAGCTCCCCCCATCCACCCCCCCCCCACCACCACCACCATGGCACCATGTGTCTCACAGCAAACAAAAGAGAAAAAAAAATCACACACTAGAAATGCAGCTATCTTGCTTAAACTTTATCCTTCAGGAAAAATGCAAATCAGCTTTCCAGAATACAAACCACAAGCTACACCAGAGACACAAGATAAAATCGCCCACTCATATTTTCTGAGCTACTATCCCATAATTGTATGCCAAACACACATAAAAATGTTGATGCATACCTCAAGCAGGCACAAAAAGACACTACTAATGTTGGAAAAAAAGATGTTTTTACTTTACATTTTTATTTACATATTAAATGTTGATTACAACACTCCTCAGTTATGGATTAGTTTATATTATTTATATATAATCCTTGCTTGTTTTGTGAACAAGTGAACTTATAGGAAGTCTGTTATTGATTCAACTGTTCAATAAAAATGCGAACATTTCAGTACAATAGTTTACCAGTTCGAAATAGAAATGCTGGAAATTATTTGTGCATTTTGCTTAGAGAATAATATATATATATACTGTATATATATATATATATATATATATATATATATGCAATCTTTTTTAAGTGCCATTTTCAGAAGCACATTTCACTCTCTCTCCAGTAATGCAATTATCACTATCATTATCATCTTCTTCTTTACTCTGCCCATTGTGATGAGGGTCTCAGTAGCAATATACTGAGCTGGGTTGACCAGACTGTCCAATCCTTTTAAACATTTTTCTAATCCCACCTGAAGAATTCCCAGGTGCTTCCAAGCCAGCAATGAGATATTGTATATTCCCTTTGAGAGGTTTTGTGTTCTGGTCTTCCCCCGGTACAGCCCCTGTGGGAGCTACAGAGCAATATTCTCACTACAAGCCCAAACCCCCACAGCTGGCTATTCTTGATTCAAAGAAGTAATAGTTCTACTCTGAGGTCCAACTATATTGATGAATTCCTCAACTTTGAGACTGGAGACTGAACACAGAAGCCCCAAACCTCATTTCAGCCACTTGCGCACAAAATCTCACTATTTTGGCAATATACAAAACTTGTGACAATAGGTTAGGATGACTGCTAAATCAAAAACTTTGTCTAAAGATTTAGATCCTACCTTGATGTCTTTAGTGAAAAGTCTGGTGTGTGTGTTTTTGAGACAAACTGCAAATATAATAGGACTGTTTGGTGGCTAATTGGCAAACCAAAAGTTGAGACACTAAGGGTAATTTCAAATTCTATTTTTTGTAATGCAATTTAAAGTTTTTCTCAAAATATGGAGTGTTTGGAGAGCTCTACAGTCAAAGTTTCACTCCCAAAGCTGGAACAAGACAAACTGTGTTGCTGTTTATCTTGCTATTACATTCCTATACTGTTATGTCCGCCGTAAACTGGACATAGAGGAAAATAGAGACCAGAAGATAAAAAGATTAAATGTGCCTAATTTTGAAAAATCATAGTCTGTCTTGTCCTTCAACAAAGCAAGAATCGTAAATAAAAATTGAAGATAGGTAAACTAAGCAAGAATTCTTTGAACTGGAAAATCAAACATAAAAACACACGCTAAATATAAAATCTTTTATTTTAAATCCAAATTTAAATACTAGGAAGTGAGAGGCGCTGACCTGTAAACTAGTAACTCCAGGATATCATGGGTTGCACCTACTTGCTGTTCCTATCTGGCAAGAGGTTCTCAGGGATAAGGATACCACTAGGATTGACCCAAGGAAGAGCTAAGTCCTGAACTTTCAGGTCAGAGAGAGAGAATGGCAGAAGGAAAACTCCAGCACATGCCAGTATTGGAAATAAAGGGCTGGTGAAGGTGGCATTTCATCCTGTATGTCTACTGTCTACCATAGAAACACATTATTCAGAGCTACTAGTATGAGATGGGGAAAGAAATAAACGTTTTGTCCCAGTATTGCAGATGATTAGGAATGCCTTCTGAATAAAGAATAAGTTCAGTATTTATTTACAAATATGGGATACCCTTATTTGCCCATGGAAATAATATTTTTAAGTGAAGAATATTTTTTATAACTTTTAAATAATATCATGCCTGGTTTTTGCAGGTTAAAATGGGTTATATGGGGCGCTAGACTGAATGTGAAAACAAAATGCTTAAAAATTACCAAATACTTCCACTTTCAAGCTAACAATTTTCTCTGAGTATTGATCAGTGTCTTGAAATTGTACACAATATATATGGTGCTTTTGGAAAAAAATAGATTTTGCCTTTTTAAAAGAAGTCTGGCTTGTGCTATCCATCCAACAAACTGACTATGGTCTTAAACATAAGATGACATACTGTAAGCAGTCTCTATATCTACATATCACAAACAGCACTATGTCATTTTTCTCTGTTTTGGGACATGGCCCTCTTAAAATCAAGGGCTGTTGTTTTTTTCAGTTTCTTCTTTCTATATGAGGTCTGTTTGAAGACTGAGAGTCAGACACTCTGTAATGTAGAAATGTCTGAGGAAGACTGCCGACTATTGCTTGATGCTTGTCAAAGCCACCTCTTAGGCATGGGGGAAATGCTACCTCTACCTTTCATGCACACTTACTAAACTGTATATATACTGCTATATACAGCAAGAATTTATAATATGGATGTAAATATAGACAAGCCTGATGCATTTATTATCCTCATTCTTTGTGTTGGTGTTGTTTTCAGCAGACTTTTGCCTTCTCTTTTTTATAAACAGAGAGGAACAGTAGTTTGGTAGTTAAATACAGTAACTGCCTATTAGATCATTTAAAAGTCCATTTTCTGTTAGCACAGGGAAGACATTATCCTTTCTTTTCAAAACATAGCACCTGCAGACCACTTCCTACCGTGCTGTGTGAAGGCCAAAGACAAACTGCTTTTGCTTTCTTCAGGTCTTCTTCTCAGAGGCAATTCTTGTACCTGGTTTCTGACATCTGACTTTCCTCTTAGGGAATGTCTGACAAAAGGAGCTTCTGATCCTTTCCTAAAAAGAGAGCAAAAGAAGCTGTGAGGCATCGTACGTTCTTAATCCTCACATGCTTCATCTGGGAAAGCAGAGCAGAAAACTCGAGAACCTAGAGAAAAACCCACAAAGACACAGGGGGAATGTGCCAACTCCTCACGGATGGAACCAAGATTTAATTTTGCTTCTAAGAGATATAAGGCAACTATACTAACCACTTTGCAACTCAGGCATTAGCAAGAAATATACAATTAATACAGTTTATTTAATTTAAAAACTTTTATGAAAAATACCATCCAAAGCCACTTTGCTTGTGCATAGGATAACAATTTATTTAGATGCAAACTTATGCAATTGGAATCCAGAATTCTCTTCTCCTTCTTCTTTTGGTTTTTCCCATTTAGGGGTCATCACAGCGAATCATCTGTCTCTGTCTATCTCTGTCTTTTACATCATTTTCTGCCACACCAACTGCCTTCATGTCCTTCCTCATCACATCCATAAACCTCTTCTTTGGGTTTGCTCTGTTCCTCTTGCCTGGTGGTTCCATCCTCGACATTCTTTTCCTGATGTAGCCCTCATCCCTCCTCTGCATGTGCCCAAACCATCTCAACCTAGCTATGACTTGCTCAAAAAGATACAATACTTATGTTAATGACCCCAAGACAATAACTACAGGTCACACAGAATACCTACAAGCTTTAGGATCAGATCCTGAATGTTCTTAATTTTATTTGTAGCGTATGAGCCACTTGACATATTGCCTGACAGGAACAGATAAGTTGCAGTTACTTTCTTATATATGATGCAGATAGAATGCAGTTTACATGATTATTGAAACATATTGCCCATATATAATTAATGTTCTCAATTAATACCAGTTAATTTGATTCATATATTGTTTGATTCACAGGTTAGGACAGAAAGAAACCAACGTAACACTGAGACTGTATAAAAGTAGACTTGCTAAGCCAGTCGTATAATACATATGCCTGGAGACAACTGTGAATGAATTTTGCCTAAAACTAGTTGGGAACAATTAGACGGCTCACTCAGCCTCACATTTCAAAACCAATCTAATACCTCATAAATGTTGCAGTCAATGAGGGGTGGTGATTTTGAACTGTGAAAATCAGTGGTGCTCTTGTTAACCTGGTCCATCAGAGTGCAAGCTTCTGATTACAATGATATGTCTACTGTCAAAAAGTCTTTAAAAACCCTATTAGACATATAAATGTTTGTCTCATGTTCAGAGAGGACATTGCACATTTTAAAAATAAACATAACCTGATGCAAGGGAAATACCTTTCTGTAGTATCAGATTATACATTGGCATTCGATGGCATCAATGAACAAATGGTAAACGTTAATGATATGTGGTCACAGGTGCTATGTGTGTTTTCTGATATTCAGCAATACAACGATAGTACACGAGTCGATGTAAGCTTGAAAGAATTGTCAATTATATTCATGAAAATATGAATTGAAAAACATGCATTTTAAGTAAACGCTGTGTCATGCTCTATCAAAAGGACTGCTGTTAAGAGAGTTGATACTGAAGAACACAGGAGATGCAGATTTCAGTACTCAACACACCCAAATCAATAATCTGCCTAACAAAACCAGTAGATGCAGAAATGACGCTGCACAACATCCACCTTCTGACTCACATGTAATTTAATAACTAAAGAAATGTAACATTGCTGTATAACTGGGAACGTAAACATACCATGACAAAATAGCCACAGTGTTTTAACATTTTGTACATCCATAGACCACAACGCTTATTGAAGCTTTATTTACTGTTGTAATGTCATATAGTGATACAATATTTGAAATGACTGAAAGATATCATAGAAGACAGAGGCAAACATGAGGAGTCCCATAGCTGTGGTGGTCTATGTGTGTGTATGTCTGTCTCCAGTGTTGCAGTGCTCATTACATCGTGTAAATTAATTATTAAGCTTTAGTTCCCTTGTGCTACTGAGCACCTGAATGGAGAACAGTAGCTTTTTATTTTCTCTCAGGGTCAAGTCTTTTGATCAGTGTCTCTTGCTCTCTCCTACAAACCATGAAAGTGGTTTCAAATACACAAACTGGATAAACTGGGAACGGGTGTTTTAGGAAGAAGCTTCGTGGGTGCAGTCTTTGGAGCATAGGATTTTACCGCTATTCACTACACAGCTTTTAACAGTTGTGTCCGGATTTGTATTCTTGTTTGAGAATCACGTCTGGCCCTGCAAGACTAGTCTAAAAGCAGTATACATTTGGACCAGCCTTCTTAAATTCCTTTATGAGAAATAATGACAACACTGTTTAATTAATATTCCCAAATTTTTCATTCCTTTCACTTATGCATCTTCTTCCCCAATAACCTCTCTTTCAGGAAAGTGTCGTTCCAAGTCCTGCTATACATACAGCAGGCATCAATGGGCTCTGTTGCAGGCCACACTCACTATAGAAATTCAGAGTGTCCTGTCAGCTTATTACTAGGCTCTAAGTCGGTGTCTTAGGTTAATAAAACTTTGAAATAAAGTTTGCCAGACAAGGTAAGAATGTTTTTTTTTTCCCTTGTAGGTTTTACTTTTGAATTTTATTTCTTACTTTTACTGTTATACATGGCTAAGGTGGCATGAAGGTTATGACCTTTGAACATATTACAAGTGGCTGGAATTCTGACCAGGTGCCTATGCTGTGATTCCATAAAACTGTGATATTTTAACTTACCTCTTCCTCTATTATTCACTCTTAGACTCTAAAACTGCACATGCACTACATGAATGAGCATATACTGTATATTTGAATGTGAACATTGTACACATCACATGAATGGAATTAGGCACTATATAAAAAAAAAAAAGTAAAAGGTGGTCAGCACTGTGACATAGTGGTTCAAGCTGCTACCACTCACAGCTGAATGATCTTGGGTTTGATTCTTAGTTCAGACAAAGTATTTTTGGAATTTATAATGGTTTTAAACGTGTATTCCATTTTCTTACCACCTCCCAAATATATCCATATTACACCAGCTGGTATCTCAAAATTAGTTATGTGTTGATATGTGTGTGTGCTTTGTTACTGAATGATGACACACTCATGGTTTGTTTCTGCTGCTGGGATTGGATCAAGTTTTAAAGTGACAATATAATGGAAGAAAGCAGGTCCGAATTATGCATGGACAATTGCAAGTCTAATAAATCAAGTATCTTCCTGTCCTACTAGATCAATCCATACAAGCGTAATCTACAGATCAGTGATCCCAAATGGTATTAAATACATTCAGATGATAGATGAGTGGACTAATCCCACTTTGCTCCTGTTCCTTTTACAAAGAACTCTCTGATACTAACCATAAAAATGCACCACATAAATATAACAGAATCATACTCTGCTTTTTGTCCCATTCACAAAGCAGTTATTAAAGGTCTCCTTGCATTATATTTAATTTGGGAATGTTCAACATATTATGGAAAATATACAGTAAAGGTTGGCCTGTGCCATTTTGTTTATAAATGTAGAAAATAATAGATGAATACTTCTTTGGCTTCAGCACTTTCAAAAATGCACATTCTGTTAGCAGGAGACCCTACCATTTCTTAACCTTTATTAAATCTTTCTGTGTAGCTTCATGTCAGATTGTGTATAACACTACACACCAGTGTCACTTTGCATAACCAACCCTTGATATACGTTTTTGATTTTTATGCTCAGCAGGGATACATTCCTGTCTGAGCACAGTAAATGCAGACTTTGATTGTGTCATGTCCCATATTCACATTTTCTTGAAATTTATTCACAAATGCAGCATTACTCACATATTTGCTCCTCTTGTAATAACTTAAGAATAAGAAAATGAAGCAAATATGACATAAAATGGAGGTTAATTCTATATTATTGCACTAATTAGACATTTCTAATGCATCTTTTGAAGTATTATGACATATTTTTGTGAATGTCATGCACAGGGAACCAATGGACTAAACACTGATTTATGAAGAAATGTGATTCTTAATGCCTCACTAATTCATACTTTCAAGATCAAAATTAAAATCCTAATAAAGATACTTCTTATTCTTCAGGAAAATTAAAAGAAAGGAAATGAATTACATCTAAACTTAAACGTACACACTAAATTAAAATTGAAAAGGGTAAGTAATTTTTCAATGGCTGAAATCAAACAACTGAATTAATATTTGGGACAATGAGAACAGAGTGTTAGCCAGAAAGAAAATGAGAAGAGAAGACTCCGTGTCGCTTCACGCATGTCTACCAGTTGCATTGGCTCTACATCTAAGACAGGCATCTGCAACTGTGCAAAATGTAACAACCTCAGAATGAAATGGAAAATGATCATGATTCTTAACTCTGAAGAAAATCTTTAGTTTTTAGTACATTGTTAATTCATGATAAAGCTCTTTTACAATATTAGGAAAGAGAAGAGGGTCTTATGTTCACTTTGACGGAGTTGTCTTGAAACACAATGTCTGAATTAGTGTATTGATTTCATTTTTGACTGAACTTTGCTTTATTGTTTGTGTTTTGTTGTCCTAATCATACAAATCATGCAAATGCTGTACATTCATCATCACTTTCTTAGTAACTGCACAGATTCCTTTTCAGCATTTACATTATTTATTTCAAGCAAGTGTGCTACCTTTATGAATGTCACACATGGGTGTATGATATTTTTCTTCCTGAGCAGATGGCACACAATTCAGATACCATTCATTTCACACAAGTGTGCTACAGTGAGTAAAGGTAATACCGGTGTTTCACATTCATCCCCAATGACCCAAAATATGCAGGTGAGCTGCATTTTCAATTCTGAGAAAAATAGAATAGTATATTACACATTTAGTCTAAAATAAAACAATGTAAGCATGTTTTGAATTACAAAAACATGTAACAATAAGTCTTCAAGAGTTTTAAATATTTATTTATGAGGAAAAAGATGGTGTATGATTTCATTCAATTCCAGTATGCACACTAGTCCTATGAGACTTCTTGCACGTCACGCCCTACTTACAAACAATTTCTCTGAGACCCTTTGGTCCCGCAACACAAGGAAGTGAGACAAAAGGACAGCTACTGTACAAACTTTTAAATGATCGTCGCACAGCGCAACATGCAGATCACGCAGCACGGCAGGGCTGCTGCTGTACAGGCTTTTAAATGATCGACGTGCAGTGCCACATGCAGATCACGCAGCTCAGTAGCAGCTAGCAGACAGCCAGCAACTGATCCGTCCACATCTCCTTAGCGAAGCAAGCAGGGGGCACGGCCCCCTAGTATATATATCCATCCCTTCCATCCATTTTCCAACCCGCTGAATCCAAACACAGGGTCACGGGGGTCTGCTGGAGCCAATCCCAGCCAACACAGTGCGCAAGGCAGGGAACCAATCCCGGGCAGGGTGCCAGCCCACTGCAGGACACACACACACCCACACACCAAGGCTAATTTAGAATCACCAATCGACCTAACCTGCATGTCTTTGGACTGTGGGAGAAAACCGGAGTACCCGGAGGAAACCCACGCAGACACGGGGGGAACATGCAAACTCCATGCAGGGAGGACCCGGGAAGCGAACCCAGGTCTCCTAACTGCAATGGCAGCAGCGCTACCACTGTGCCACCGTGCCGCCCTAGTATATATATATATATACAGTATATCTATTATATAAAAAAATCTTGGGTCAAGACGTGATCATCTCGGAGAGACACTTTGAAATCCCGCGAGACTTCTTGCACGTCACGCCCTACTTACAAACAATTTCTCTGAGACACTTTTACGCCCCGCGACACAAGGAAGTGAGACAAAAGGACAGCTGTTGTACAGGCTTTTAAATGATCATCTACTTTTTATTATCATTATGGTAAATGTCTTGGTTTTCCCTTTTATTGTACATTCTTGCCTTTTGTTGTTATTATTATGCTGTAACAGTCTTAAAAAGAGAAGTACAAATGTGCTACACTTTAGTATCTGAGGGAAACTAATATAAATGTGTTAAAATTATTTTTCATTAACATTTTACATACTGTGGCAATTATTACACACAAATATGCTACCCATGTCTTCATATCTAAAGACATACTGTAGAATACAAATGTACTACACTCTCAATTTTGAGAAAATCTTGCTTTTTAAGCAAGCTATATTTTTAACCATGTGGAACACTTGTATAAAATTTTCTAGAAATTCCTACAGAGAGAGACATAAACATGTTATAAAATAAATTCCCAAGTATTGCCCATGCCAATATGCTAAGGATAAATACCTGTAAAAATGTAGTTCAAGAATACATCACATATTTCAGAGGAGAGTTCACTCAATTCCACTAGACACTATCTCTGTGAGAAACTCCCAAGAAATTCTCACATACAGTGGGAGTTATAGACATTTGTACATAGTGAATCCTGTATGCTTTTAACCAGATTAATGAAAACATTTTTTCCAATATTTTATCTGCTAATATCTTTAGCCAGCTAGAAAGAAAATGTCTCAATTTTAAATTCTAATCAAACTGACTAATAATATTTACATTTTCACATGTTTGCCTGGCAGTGCTTGCCAGATTCAACTCTTCCATTTCAAAGTCAACTAAGGAGAGTTAAGAAGAGTTGTACTTGATGGAAAATAATCAAAGTAAAGGTCTTCAGATCAAAGATAAACTGTTTTCTGTATACTTGGCATCCCAGTTCCAAAGAAGTACTTATGTATGATAAAAAATAGGACCTTTTACTGAGATAAAGATATACAGTGTAGAGGCACATCTGTCCTAGTAGGCTATTTGCAGCCTATCATGGGGACATTTATTCTAAATATTTGTAAATATATTTTAAAACAAAACTATTGTTTGGAAAGACAGTTTTGTGAAAATTCTAACATGCAACACTGAACGCCTCCGCCAAAGAAAATATCACAAACTTGTTCATTCATTTTTTATGCTTTCTTTTTTCCACACAGGAATTCACACTTAAAGCAGAAATTTGCCTAAAAAAGGCAACAGTTAATTGTGGGGCAAACACAAGCAAACACAATAACTCACTAACTGAATTGCCAATCTTCAGTAAGAGCAAGGGGAGGAAAGTGCTATTTGTAATGGAATTCTAAACAAGAATAAAAGAAGCATGTAAAGTCCATACAAAGTACAACTCCTTTAGCAATCAGCAACAACAATAACAATATTTATTTATTTTATATATATATATATATATATATATATATATATATATATATATATATATATATATATATATATATATATATACAGTATATACGAAAAGTGTAGTTTAAAGAGCTTTACAATAAGTATAGGAATTACAATTTCAAAGAAAACAGATAAATAGTTACATAAACAAATAAACAGATAAATAAATAAATAGACAATACACATTAAAAACTAAAAATGGATATGCCTCTTTGGAAGTAAGCATAACTTAAGTGATTATTAAATATATGCAGTTTTTAAGTTGCTAATCATTACAATGGTAAAAGTCTGATTTGACAGTTATTTGGCAAACAAAAAACTCTAGACTGTGGAACAGCAGAGAATAAAAAACCCTAGGGTTTCCATGGCCAAAAGACCACTGATCATCCTCCTCAAACTAAGGTCTGAGTGCTGAAAGACAGCACATTGTTCCACAGTGCCAGCTTAAAAAGGAACTAAATGGACTTACTTAAATCACAGTTTAAATAAAGTTAACAGTATCCTTCACTCAGATTCACTTCACATATACAATCCTTTCTACTTTTGACTTATCTTGACAGAGAGCCTTTAACTACAGCTTTTTCAATCCACCTGTGTGAAACACTGAATACAAATAAGGGACAAACGGACACATCCTCATTTTTGCATTTTTCTCACCAGAGTGCTCAGTTTTCACTCTGCATCACAAACACTTTATGAGCTGTTTCACTGGTAGATGTAAAGTACTCTTAGAACACACATAACATCAGATCCAGAGAAGAGTCTTACTGTACAACTTCAGAACTTTCTAGGTGTTAGAAAGAACCATGATCTAGGATAAAGTATGGCCAGTTATTGTTAAATAGTAAAACTGGGCCTGGCTTACAAACTAATTTTTCACAAGAATAGACCATTTATAGTTAATCATTTTATTCAAATGTGACACTGTTCATCCCTTGCAGTGGTGTGCTGGGGAGGCAGCATTAAGAGGAAAGACGCCTCACGCCTGGACAAACTGGTGAGGAAGGCAGGCTCTATTGTTGGCATGGAGCTGGACAGTTTAACATCTGTGGCAGAGCGAAGGGCGCTCAGCAGGCTCCTATCAATTATGGAGAATCCACTGCATCCACTAAATAATGTCATCTCCAGACAGAAGAGCAGCTTCAGCGACAGACTGCTGTCACTGTCCTGCTCCACAGACAGATTGAGGAGATCGTTCCTCCCCCAAACTATGCGACTCTTTAATTCCACCAGGGGGGGGTAAACGTTAATATTTAACATTATACATAGTTATTGTCTGTTTTTTTCACCTGTATTATTATCATTCTTTAATTTAATATTATTTATTGTATCAGTATGCTGCTGCTGAAGAATGTGAATTTCCCATCGGGATTAATAAAGTATCTATCTATCTATCTATCTATCTATCTATCTATCTATCTATCTATCTATCTATCTATCTATCTATCTATCTATCTATCTATCTATCTATCTATCTATCTATCTATCTATCTATCTATCTATCTATCTATCTATCTATCTATCTTTTCCCAATTTATTATTATTTTATAATTTATTCATACTCCTAAGATGTGTGAAACACCAGCAATAACATAGTATACAAAATGGGAACGATACTACTTAATTCATATATATCACCTGGAATACTCACAGACTTCACCAAACAAAAGAGAAACTTAACCACAAACAGTGTTTGACTGTCCGGCCATATTTATGTGTGCAAGATATGGCAGTGACAGAACTGAGTGCTCTGAAATTATATGGCTTCATCCTGGTAAGTACAGTAAGGATTGAGATTTAGATATACATATTGTAACATTAATGACAGGCACTGGCATCATTTTATGACTTTTGGCACTTTAATGTGTTCCGGTAAAGATGGCGGATTCACGGGCACATAAAGATCCCTGAAAAGAACTATTCCAGAGATAGATTAGGAAAGAGAGCAGTGTTGGTTGCTGAGGTGTGGTTTCAAGATAATACACTTAAATTATGTGTACCCATCTAACACTTAAATTGCATTCACAACATGTTAGCAGAATTTTGGTCTTTTCATGTGTGTTTCTGGTCAGAGTTTTGGGAGAAACACAAAGTCGCTGTTAATTTGTTACTTGATCAGAAAAAAAAAGCAATAAAAGATAGCATTTATTTTTTCGTGAAATTAAACATTAAACAAAGACTTATCAAAAGTTTATCATGTTGCTCTAAACACAGTTTGAGCACAACAATTCAATTTCTGTCTGGCCAGGTTAGATTTTTTTTATTTTATACAATTTATTGTGTTAAAAGGTTAGTTTTACATCACAACTTGAAACATTTGGGTAGCATTGTTTTCTCTGAATTGTTTGGCTCAGACCTCTGACATTATTCATGCAAAATTCCTGACTCAGAAATTGTATAGTTTTATAGGACAGTGGCCTCTGGCCTGCCCAAAAAGTAGTTCAGAGATGAAGCATAAGGGCTGTTTTGGTCATGGGAAGGATGCAATTATAGGCAGATATGGAACAGAGGTCTTGTCTTGCTTGTCGGTATGGGGTGCCAGTTGTTCAAAAAGAATAATGGAGGTGAGAGGAGAGAGTATTGTGTGTTTGAAGAAGTGGGTAAGTGCTTCAAGCACCCCACATGGCAGACAGGGGATAACCTGTATTGACTGATCCAAAGGGAAGTTGATATTTTTGAAACTTTCTGCTCTCTTAAAGTGTAAAAACTCCCTTCTGTTTTTATTTTTTAATAAAATAATATTCTTGTGTGCTTCTGAGTTTCTCTTGGTTGTTTTTAGTGCAAACCAGCATCTGTTCTGCAGTACTCTCTGGCATCAGATCATTGTGATACACTCATGAGGTTTAATACAGCAGTTTAATACAGACAGAATACAGCAATATTCATTTAAATTTTAAATAAACTGAGAGCCTCCCAAAACCCACTGTACCAGAAAATATATATTGGGTAGGAACTGTCTGAACTTAAACAGCAACAGCTCAAGTTTAGAATTTAACCGACAATAACACAAAAAGAAAACACGGATTATACACACTGCATGACTCAAACACAAGAATCAGGGATTCTCCAGGAGCAATGTTGAACACTTTATGGTCAGGTGTTTGCTGGACAGCGAGTGGTTGGAAACAATTGAAAAAATGAAGTTCTACATACAGTACCTATTTTTGCACAGAGTCCTGACTCTGCACTTCTTTCAAACAGGGTCATCATATTGGTGCATCTTTTTCACAAAGTGCAAGGAACATATGCAAGTCTTTCTTAGTGGCATTTTCAAATAAAGTTGTCTTCAGTGGTGGGTGAAGATCAAGACACCTCCATCAGACTGATGGAGTTGTACTAAATGCATTCCTGTTATTGATCTATTTTTTTCTTTTTTTTTCAAATCAAATTACTGTTATTACTTTTAAAGAAGCATATGATAATGTGTGATAAAAAACAAAAAACAAAATAGCTGGTCACCATTTTAATGTAGGACATTCGAGCCCCATCACTAAACTTGAAAGTTCAGATTACACATGTGTACACACATCCAAGTGTAAAAAGATAATGATACAGGGTCAGCAGAGCTAGTCCTATGAGTTGGACACAGGGTTGCAGAACCTTGCACAAACACAATTTGACATACTACAAAAAGTATTATTTTTCTAAATCAAAAAAGCAGTCAGTAAGCCAGTCATTGTCCAACCCGCTATAATAATAATAATTCATTACATTTATATAGCGCTTTTCTCAGTACTCAAAGCGCTATCCACACAGGGAGGAACCGGGAAGCGAACCCACAATCTTCTACAGTCAACTTACTGCAGAGCAGCAGCACTACCACTGCACCACCTGTGCTATATCCTAACACAGGGTCACAGGGGTCTGTTGGAGCCAATACCAGCCAACATAGGGTGCAAGGCAGAAACAAAACCTACGCAGGGCGCCAGCCCACCGCAGGGCACACACACCAAGCACACACTAGGAACAATTAATGATCACCAATCCACCTAACCTGCATTTCTTTGGACTGTTGGAGGAAACCCATGCAGACTTGGGGAGATAATGCAAACTCCACGCAGGTAGGACCTGGGAAGTGAACCCAGGTCTCCTTACTACAAGGCAACAGTGCTACCACTGCGCTACAGTGCCGTCCTCAAAAAAGCCTATTGAGCAAATTATGGAACATTGAAAAAATTCTTCAGAAGAAAAAGATGACAGTTGTTATAAACATTTTAATAATAATTTAAATTACTGTGATAAGCTTACTTATTTGCACAACATCTGGTGGGGTGTCTCATTGGCTCTAACGCAAAAAGTCTCTAGATTTAAATTAGGTAGCAATAAAGAAGACATACACTGAATATACCAACCCTGAGTGGTTTGGTGGTGTTGCCTCACACCTCAGCTCTTTTTTCAGATTTCAGTTTGCACAATCCCTTTGTATTTGTGTAAATTTTCTTCCACTTCTCAAAGACCTACATGTTAGGTTAAATGTCTCCAAACAAGAGAATTGTGGCATTTGTGTGACTTAGTGTGCCCTATAATCGACCAGTATCTTGTCAAAGGTTGTATCCAGCCTTAAATCTTCTGGGGAAGTTTTAGTTGCCCAAAACTTTGTAATGTAACACGTAAGTTCAGAAAATGAATTAATGCACAAGATATGTTTATAGGACTGTAAAGTTGATTTTAAACTGTTGACTTAATACAATAATTGTGGTAGGACTGGCAATGAACCAAAAAACATAATGATGTATTGCAAATAAGTTTGAGGCATTAATAATCTTTTGATTTGCCGGAGTTCACTGCAAAATACATTTATAAAGGTGATGACATAAACAGTAATAAAATGGTTGTTTCAAATAATGAGTTCAGAGAACCTACACAAACACTATGAACCCAGTAGGGTCAACTGATAAACTGTCAAATTATCTGCAAAACAATTGCCCACACATTCCCAGCACACAATTTAATTATCACATAATTCAGAGAAGTTACCTTACAATGCTTGATCTTCTGTGATCTCATCTCACTCACCTCTTCTTTCAATGGAATGTCTGAAGATTATTAAAATGAAACATATACTCTTATATATCATAGCAGACCCAATTCCTTTGGGGAACCTTATTAGGTGGCACTCCTCAAAACTGGCAGTCCTACTCTATGAGTTTTGATCAGGGGAGTTGAATGTTTATGTCATGAAATTTCAAGAATAATTCTGAGTTGTCATAAACTATCTTGAGAACTCTGTTCATTTCTATGTTGGTTGTATTGAGAAGTGAAGCAAAATAGATAGATAGATAGATAGAATGACACCTTTTATTGGCTAATTAAAAATATTACAATATGCAAGTTTTCGAGGTAACTCAGGCCCCTTCTTCAGGTAATATCGAAAGCTTGCATATTGTAATATTTTTAGTTAGCCAATAAAAGGTGTCATTTTGCTTGACTTCTCCCTACATTCATAATGTCTAACACGGTACAACACCCTAGTACTATGTTGGTTGTATAATTTTGAGGTGGGCTAATTAGATTTGACTATTGGTTTACCTCCCATAATGTTACAAGGTCCAGCTAGAAGAACATGCAGGAAAAATTATTAGTGCAGTGTGTGAGACAGGATTGCCAAGTATCACTTGGAATTATAGCCTAAAATCTTAAAATTAGCCTAAAAGCAGCCCAATTGAAATGGACAGTAGTGTCATACCATTTGTATTAGAATACACTATTCAAATGAACAGATACCTGATACCTATACACTTTAACAGTTCAAGATGGTTGGAATCTCTCTCTTGCACTGAGGTAGCAATTTCACAATACATTTCCACTCACAGAGTGACAGAAGTGTGCAAGTTGTTTAGCACAGGCAAGTAACAACAATATTGACTCTGTAAGTTTTAAAAATATAACATACTTGTTATTGCTTTCCTTTACTACAGTTTCAACTGTCATACAAAGTCAGCCATTATGAAAAAATTAGTATGTATTAAGCGTCCTTCAGATTATGAATATTTTAACATATTGGCAGTTTTATTTTTCAACTGAAACTGAAGATTTTTCTGTAACTGTTATTTTTTTTCCTTTTCCAGTCTTTGCAGTATCTTTTTGAATATCTAGCCCACATGCTGACTGATATTGGCGCCAGCTAACAAGAATTTCTTTCCTTCTTTCTCTATACCTTATTGTTTCGTTTCTTTGTCAGTTAATTGTGCCCTTGAGATGTTTGATTATTTTAAACGCCTTTTCATGTTTATTTCTACTGAGTTTAACCTGCAGTTACAGTTACCCTGCAACTACACTGACCTAATATACAGATTGTGGCATTGAATATTGCAGCAGCACTGGGTGCAAGGAAAGAAGCAAATGTTGTGGACGGTGCGCCTGTTCTTTGCAGTCACTAAAGAGTGTGCTAGAAATCTAGTCACATAATATCTGTTTATTTTTAATTCTGTTACTCTGTTATTTTAGTAGATATTTTGATTGATCTGGCGGACAGGGCCACTTTAATGGCATCACAGGCCAGTAATCTTTGTTGTTAGCCAATAAAAGGTGTCATTTTGCTTGACTTCTCCCTACATTCATAATGTCTAACACGGTACAACACCCTAGTACTATGTTGGTTGTATAATTTTGAGGTGGGCTAATTAGATTTGACTATTTGTTTACCTCCCATGATGTTACAAGGTCCAGCTAGTAGAACATGCAGGAAAAATTATTAGTGCAGTGTGTGAGACAGGATTGCCAAGTATCATTTGGAATTATAGCCTAAAATCTTAAAATTAGCCTAAAAGCAGCCTGACACTGTAAAGTAGTGCGCTGGGGCCCCTGTATTGATAGCAAAACATTATGTACTAAGGCATCAGAAACATTGTGTGCCCCTATGCTGCTGGGGCCCCTGGCCAGTGGCCATTATGCCCGTATGTTAAGACGACCCTGTGTGGCACACCAGCCAATGTTCATACCCTTGGAGGCTCGAGTTGGGAATGGATGTTATTTACTTCACAGCACAAGAAGGACTACATGTGTTTTCTTAATTGAGAAGTATTACTGACACATTTCTAGTATTTTAATGTTGAACAGGAAGTCATTTGCTGTTAAGCACACTCACTAATACCCATCAATCCAGTTATGCAACGGAAGAACATACTACCACTCTGCTTCTATATGTTAAAATATCTATACTAAACTTACAAAACATTAGTTTCATTCAAACTAAATGTATACATATAGCTTTTATTCAGTTCTTGACACTTGATTGTTATTGACCTCTCCTTCAATAACTGTCACTAGCCTACCAAGCCACACGCAACACCGGCATTTTTTTTATTGTTTCCATGAGCTGCTTTTCACCTGGCTCATTCAGGAAGAACGACTTCCTATAAACACTCTGTCAAAATGCTCTTTGTTTCCTTGCCGGCGTTTTACGACCAGTACCATTGACTTAAATGGAACACGAATGAGACTGAAGACGTGCACTACTAAATCGTTAGACACACTGAAAAAAAGCCGTAAACCCACAAAAGCCTTTTCTCCAAGCGAACACCAATCAAAATAGCCGGAATGGGCGGGAAACCAGCGTACTTAGCGGCACTCGTGCCAGTTCCCAAGACCTGTACCGCAGACGTCAGTTAAAGGAGTTACAGTAGTTACACTTGCAGCACAGGTGGTATGGTTCTCCTTTAACTTGAACGGCTGGCACTTCTGGAAATTTTTCATTTTTTGAGTACTCCAAAATCCTATCGATGGACCTGAACGAGCAATGGCTGTGTTTGTTTGGAATACCACAGGCAGCCTCAGTTCCATTCAGCTGTAGCAGTGACTCCCCTGAAGTTTCTTTTATTGTGGTGCCAAACGGGGTGCCTGTCCAACGCAAGACACATTAACCTAACACTCGCCATCCCGTCACAGCTATTTTATTCTTCTCAAACTGATACGGTATGGGAAAGTATGGTGACAAATACACATAGCATTGAACGCGTCGAATACTCACTGAAGAGTAACTTGGATTTTTGCATTTAATGAACAAAGGTGAAGAACTGCTTTTTCAGTTTCTGATGCACAGGCAAACGGAAGGTGAGCTCATTGGTATACTAAAGGGATTTTATCTTGCCTTTTTTGGGAAGAAAAAACGCTGAGGTTTAAAAGAAGGCTGCACATCTGGTGACAAGGGGTAAGTTAATTTGGATTTTATTACAGCAGCCCAAGTTATGGTATTATTTTGTTAGCGATATTGAGTTTACTTATAGGTTAGACGATGTGGTTTTGATGTATCACTTCTCTCCGTCCTGATTTACTGCAATTATATGGACTTGTTTCTCATATTGTCCGGTGACGTACAGTTATTGTCTTCTGCATGAATGCATTGTGTGTCAATAACGCGTTGGTGTACAGTAAATTAGCAGATATATAAACTAACCACCACACAGTCATTATGACTGTCACTGAAATCATGGCATGGTTTCGATTAAATCGGTTGAAGCAGGTGTTTCATCCTCTACGGGTGCGCAAACTTTAGCGCTCTTTAATCCATCACAGCTGGTTCGCGAAAAATAAGCCTCATAGCCAATCGAATTAACAGGTAGTGCCACTTTAAAACTGTATAAGAGACTTAGTTACTAGAGAGCTCCGACCCAAATGCTGTGCTTTATTAAAAAAAAAAACTAGCACTCTGTAAGAATCTGAGGGTTCGGAGCCCGTGCCTGCAGCACAAAAGGGGGCGAGGCAGTAATCCATTTACAAATCAATCGAAACCATGTTTATTCTGTTGCATTCAGTATGAACGATACACGTTTCAGTATGCAGTCACCTCGATTTATTGTGGAATGTATGTACACGTTTCATGTAGTGTGTGTTTCAGTGTATTGCAGTATAAGCCATGTTTTACTACAGTTTGTAGGAGTTTCATTGCACAGAATGTGCAGTGTTTGAATATAAAATATGCATTTCAGTATAGAGTTTTTCAGTGTACATTACTGTATACAGTGTAACTTTCACTATATGGTATATGTGCTATAGTGCATGTACTTCTAAGAAAGGTTTATGTACTGTGTAGATGCACTTATTTAAACTTGGCTAAAATATATGGGTGATATGACCTAGGATTGTTCTTGTATAATCTAAACATGATTCCTTTTATAGTTTTGACAAACATGATGGCGCATTTCTAAAGTGCTGTGGCTGTATGAGTCAAATTTTTTTTGAAAAGATGGAAAAAAAAGAAAGAAATCATAAATGGTGTTATGGAAATGATAGGCAACAGTTAGTTCAAACATTTCAACTTTGAACAGTTGATTTCTGGGGAATATCCATTAAAAAAAAGCACATGTATATAATTAGGACAGATGTCTATTCTTTACATCTGTAAAACTGTGTTGGGACTGTATTTTTCAGTGACCCTAGCCTTCTGTAATTGCTTAATCTTTTCATAGAACACATATACCCCCAAAACAGGAGACAGAAGGACAAACGGTTGAACAACAGACAAATGACATTTAGTTTGAGTACTGGATACAAATAGCTGTTGTGGCACAGGAAGGCAGTATGCCAACACAAAAAGAATCTCTAGTACAATAGGATCATGAGTAAGTTTCTTGTCTGTTGCTTTCTTCTTGGCTCTTCTGCTGTGCCTGGTGGCTTGCATTTGAGAAAAAGTCCAAAGACTGGATGGCTTGGTGAATTCTAAAATGTCAGCTTTTGAAAGATGATTGACTTGTAATAGTTTTATGTACTTATACTGGTCACTTTATTGAATTGCATTTTCTGACATTAGTTTAAGATTTACTGTTGAGCAGGTTCCATCATTTTCCCATATTATCCATCCATCAGCCCATCCAGTTTGTAAACCTTCTTATCCACAGCAGAGCTGCTGGAAAGTTGGAGCCTTCATGATTTTGTTCAAAAATGTATTTTAAAATAGCATCATGGATATTGAAGTTTATATTAATTATTTTATTTAATTAAACAATTCCCCCAAAATTGATTTAAGTTCACTGTCTTGCTATGTGTGGTAGATTTTCTCTGGATTTATATGAAGTATATATGTCCTTTATGTAATTTGGAGATGAAATTGCATACTGAATTTCAGATAAGACTTTACAAGTACACTAGATTGGTTTAAGTATAACCTCTATCAACTCTGTGCTGCAAACAACATGTTATAGAGTCCCATATCTAATTAATCTTCCTAATTTCCACAGTATACCACCTATTTGAGGGCAGTGAAGAGTCCAATATAGCTCCTACAGTAAGTACTACTCATGTGTGCCTCATATCGTTTGGCCCTGCATGATGTAATCAAATCAAATATTTTTGGTCCTGTAAGAGTTTCCATTTTTGCATTTTAAACCTGATAGGCATCACATTTGTCTAAATCTTTTTTTTTATGAATTGATGTAGTGGTTAGCACTATTTTATTACAGCTTCAGGAGATTGTGTTTAAATCCAACCCCAGCTCTGACTTACTGGAGTTGGCCTGTTCTTGTTAAGTTTAAGTGGGTTTTCTTCTATACACTCTGGTTTTCTTATCACATCCCCAAGATGTGCATGCTATGTTTATTTGTAACTGTAAATTTTAAATGAGCATGTGTTTATAATTGTGCCCTGTGGTAATTGGTGCTACCTTCATTTTGCTTCCTGCTTTGTGCCTGTTCCTGCTAGGTAAGGATGTTGCCCCCTTTGACCCAGAATTGTATTAAACAGGATAAATCAGTGAAGGGAGTAATTTGTGAACTTTACTAGTCAAAGATTTTATGGAACCTTTTCAAACACAGACAAGATTACCAGTGTGTTATTTTGTTAAATTCTCATCTTGGCGACTAAGTTTGGTTGCCTAGCCTGAAAGCATCTTTGGTCTCAGTAAGTGCTTACTTCTCCAGCATGTCTAAACTAAAACCAGTATTTGCAGGCCAGCTACCAAATTCACCCAAGGTGGACTGTAGCAGTGCCAGAAAAGTGTTTTACTGGTGTGTCCTGTACAGTTCCTGGGGAAACTTGTTTATGAAACCACCATATAAAGTGAATAATTGATGGGTGACATGATGAGCTCTGCTGCCTCATAGCTCCATACACCTGGGGTTGATTTCTTAATTCCCGTCACTGAGAGTTTGCATGTTCACACCATGTCTTCTTTTCTTTCTTGACAGTGCTGGTTTCCTCCCACATCATAAAGATGTACTTTTTAATGTTAACTGTTAGTGCTAAATTAGCCGTTTATGAGTTCAGTCTTGACAAGGTTTTTCAAGTTTTGCTCTTTGTCTCGTGTCCAGTGCTGTCGAGATAAGTGGTGGCAGTTTAAAAAAAAAAGCTTGTATTTTATGATAAACTCATCTTTAGTACCCACATTGTACTAAAAAATATTAATTCATGGAGTGCCTTCTAAGATTTTGTACATTGTAGAAAATGTAAAAAGCAGACAAACATCACACGCTTAGTTTCAATGTCTTTTGAGTCGAACATACTGTACCTGTAAATAAAGGGAAAAAAGTTAAATATTTTGGTTCAGCCACCAAATTAAGAGCAAGCTACTGCTGGCGTACATCTTGGCATTTTGGAGAGTTGTGTGAAATCTGTTCCAGCTGAGTATCCACTTTGCTTCAGAGAGGCCTTTTTATTTAAGGCTTCTTTGTTTACTTTTCGTCTCTTTGTCACTGTCAGTCCACCCCCTAACCCCCCCACCACCACCACCAGTATGTTACACAGAGCACTGTCATACAATCTAGGACTACTGCTCTACTGATCCCATCCCCCTGGTCACCCCTTCATCTCTCTTGTACTCTTCTTCAAAGCAAATTGCTGGGTGAGCAGATGACCAGAAGCTTGACAACAGAAAAAGCTTCAGACATTTGCTTTCCAAATGGATTAGTAATCAATACAGGAAGTGCAATTTAAAACCAGGATTCATCTACCCATTTTAACAAGTGCAACTACTCTTGGGAACATACCTTATATCATGGCTCAGGAAATCAGCAGTTTTTTTTAGGATGTGTTCTTTGGTTGGATGAAGACTTAGATTCACTCTTCAATGCATTACATATTCAATACAGGCAGTCATGTCACCCTGTCCATCCATTTTTTTTAAGACAGAGTCACAGGAAGCCAGTGCCTATCCCGGCAGCATCAAGCCAAAGGCAGGAGGAACCGGTTCTGCAAAGAGTGTTAGCATATTGCAGTTCTCTTACATCATTTAGTTTAAAGGCAGTACGTAATAGATTGTAAAATGACACCTCAGCTTGTTTACACTACAGGCTCAGTTTAGTAATTTCTTGAGGGGGGAATGTAAGAACTGAACATTTTTTTCAATATCTTAAATCTTTTGCTACCTCACCTTTGTTGTATTACTTTTATGGAAATTTACTGTCAGCTGTGGGTTGCCTGGTTATGGCAAATGATATCAAAATGAAATGCAGTCTTAGGCTGTTTGAGGCCAGAGCAGATTTTGCTCTTATCATGAACTGAAAATATTGTCTTCTGGTGTAATGCTTGTTTATGATGATATGAAGAAAGCCAGTGAAATATGTTAAACAGACTAAGCTTTTTACTCCATTGACTGGTTTGTTAATTTCAAGAGGTATTCTCTAAACTTGATTTTGAGAATAGCCTACATTAACATTATTTGCCTTTTGAGGCACGTGAGCTAAGAGTCTCAAAGACTGAAATGTAATGTGAGGTGTCCCATTAATAATATAAAATTTAAAAAAGTACCCATCTGTCCTGTTTGAATTACTAAACCAAGTGTTGTCCAGCATATCAGACAGGTCAATCAGGATGGTTTATCTAAAGAAACGGGAACCTAAACGGCTCCCATGAGTCAAGCTCAATAAGTAGTCAGCATTTGATTCAGAATATTTTATTTTAAAAGTACTATTAAACAGAACTGCTTGAAATTAGGTCCATTTGTCAGGGTACACTTTTCACCTCAGATGTATTTTTCCCTGCAGTCTTTAAACCAGATGGACCTAAACTTATTCAGTGATTTAAATGAACCAGCTCTGTTTGCTTTCTTGTGAGCCAAGAGCGCAGGTTTCAGATATCCTGTTAAAAATACAATATTTACTGGACCCACTACAGAGAGATTCCTATTGGTTGGTTATCCCAATCCTTCACCTGTATAAACCATATATATGCAGCACAGTACATGTATGCAGTAATACACAGCAACCATGATGAGTTGATATGAAAGTGAATGAAATAATAGATGAAGCAAGCAATATGCAAATATATCTAAGAGATAAGTGATGCTGTTCCAGGACTTAGAATTTTTTCTTATTATTTGACAACACTGCTTAAAATTGTATATACATTTTCTTCAAATGTATTTGCGTAATGGCTTTCATAATACATCTTTAAGTTTTCAAACTTGACCTTGTGTCACAGGTTTTTTTCAAAAACGAGACATTTGACCATGACCTTGGTTTCTCAAAGGAGTATACTGATTATTAATTTTAGAAAAATTTGAATATTTCTTTCTTTCTTTCTTTCTTTCTTTCTTTCTTTCTTTCTTTCTTTCTTTCTTAAAATTTTGAATACATACACAATTCGTCAATTCTTTTTAAATGGGAAAACTGTTTATAGTTTAGAAGGATTGTATGTTTCAATATTTTTTAAACGAAAACTAAATCATCGCGAATAGTTTTGAATGTGTACGTTGTTTCTTTTTTATTTCTGCCCTCTGTTTTGCTGTTTCCATGCTTGAAATGCAAACGTGCAGAAAAGCAGGGACACAATAAAGGACGAGAGTGAAGGGGGACGTTGCTGGCGATTTACATGTAAGTAGGTGCCTATCTTTATAACCCGGTACAATTTATTATAGGGAACAGGGCTATAGAATGGTAACGCACAATAAAGAGCCAGGGCGTGCACCCATTGGCTGCTTCGGGTGCCACAGCAGGCCTGCTCGTCGCTGCTCCTCGTCGCGATTGGCTGGCGCTTCCTTTGTGTTCGAAGCAGCTGCAGGATCTGCTCCACATTTGAATGTATAGGGGATTGGAAGGGACCATTTCCATGGGCCATCTGTTACACAGGCTGCAGCGCTAACAAAGGTTCCCAGGATGGTTTTAGTGCATGTTGGATATCTGGTTCTTCCTGTTTTTGGCTCTGTAAGAAACAGAGGTATTGTTTGTTTTGTTTTTTCTTTCTTCACGATTTTCTGTGCTGAGCGTTTTCGGAGGCGGTTATGCTTGTTTTTAGCTCGCTTCGCAATGTCTCGTTTGTGAGGAAGGTTCATGGGCTCACTTGTACTTAACAGCCATCTGTTTATTATGCATTAGCTAAAGTCGCATCGTTTGTACATATTGTTTTTTTTTTCTTGGGGGTGGGGGTCTTTATCAGTTAGTTATTTTTATTTTAAGTGCTTCGCCATACTGAGCGAGGCGCTGCATTATTTATCACAGGCTTCCAGTCGATCTGCTCTTCCGCCCCCCCCCTCCCTCCGCTAGCTATCTCTCAGTTTGGGTTTCAGTCGCTCCCAGTCTGGTGACTTATTAGCCGATCTATTTCAAATGTAATTTTTAAAATCTCTGTCAAATTGAATAAAAATTTTATACTATTAATATTATTATTATTATTGTTAATTCTGAATGCATTTTTTGCGTTCGATATACCTTAAAATAATGTGGTGTCCTACTATGTAATAAGGAGGAGATGATATTAGCGCATCTTGCAGGGAAACAGTTATTGGGGTGGTGGTGGGGTTTGCTTGTTCATTAGATTCTGCAAAAATAATATTGTATTTGACCAGCCTCCTTATTATTATGCGCTCTCAGAGGTGATTATGTAATAATAATGTGACGTGCCTTTATTAACAAGAAAAATTAGTTCAGTGATTTCATTGTGCTTTCCTTTTCTTCTGTTTAAATATTTCACAATGTCAGGGCTGGCTCACATTCTCTGCATTTATCAGATCTTTGTTTTTCCCCCCTTTCATTGTGTAGCTAATGGTCATCTGCTGCTGTTTTGGTGTGGCCTCTGCCTGTACTCTGCATTTAGCTGTATTGTGATTCCCTTCTTCTCATTTCCTCTTTCCATCAGAAGACGACATTAAAAAAGAAAGCTCACTCAGTCACATATCCTTCGGTTGAAACCGAGAATATAAATAACACATTCTATCGGAAACCTAATGTGTCTTTTCTTCTGTCAAATTACTGTATAGTCAATAACCCATTGTAGAATTAGTATTTAAAATAAATGTCATTGTGTACCTCCCATCCAGTCTTGATATTAGACTACATTATGCTGTAAATTCCTGTTAAGTGGATACATTTTGCACAGATTAAATGTTAAAAAAAACAAAAAAAAAAAAAAACAACCAAAAACCTTGCATTTTATGATAAACTCATCTTTGCTTGTTTTCTGTTTGGAAGGTGCATTGTACTATGCATCATTTGTATCCATTTTTTGATGATACAGTGCAAACTAAGCAGCATTGATAAAGCATATATTGTATAGAATGTACAAATATATTGCTTCTTATACTTTTGCTGTTTTTCAACAATCAGCATTTAAACATGTATATTTTTTAATCATAGGCCCAGATAATAAAATTTATTAAGAAGAAAAAAACAAAAAGGCTGAGTTGGCAATATGCTGCAATGGTATACTGCACCTGAAATTTAATTCTAAATAGTTATGCTTTTTGTCAAAGCATACATTTTATCAAAAATACTTAAGTGAGTTACAATTACATTAAAGATAAAATCCTTAAAAGCTGATGTGGACAGCATCGCTCTAAATTTATTGTAGCCGTTGACTGGATTTTATTTTGGCATGCATGCCATTTTATTAAATTAACTGCAAAATGCTATCTGTTTCACAGGGATGGATATGTCCTGCACTGCTATAGAAACTCTCTTTAGATTCAACAATGTCTTTATATTCTTTGGTTGTGGTTCTTTACCTTTTGTTCTTGTATTAGAAATGACTGCATGGTCTTGTTTTTACATTGAATAGATGATTCCAATGTAATCTCTCTGTAGAAAACATGTACCCTGTTGTACTGTAATGTGCTGTAGCATTTACACATCTGCTCATTGGATGCTGCTTTTGTTTTGTTAACCCTGTACTCAGCATGGAGGGCCTTGCCTTTAGCATCTGCATGAAATTATTATTATTATATTATTATTATTATTACTATTACACAGTTCCACTTTACTAATATCTTTCAATAAAAATCTAGTATTTTCCTAACCTTCAGTGTGCTTTTTGCTGATTCCCATTTATTGTCTTACCTTGCTGTCAGATAGAGATTATTTCCTTGCTTTTTTCCATCATGAGGCCTGAGTGAGTTTTATATTTGCAGTCATATCTCTCTTTTAATAGCTAGGAGGCACTTAAAAGTTGCAGCCAAACAGTTTGTTTTTAGTTTTGTCGCAAACACAAACTGACATCTCTGTTGTAATCACATTTAATGCTATTCAGTTTCTTGTACTTGTGCACTAAGAAAAAAAATGATTTCTTTGAAAAATTACTGCTTTCTGTATTGTTACTTATGTTTAGTATCAAAGGTTTAGTATTAGTATTTAGTATTTTTTTGTGCAGGCCTTCATTTTGTCTGTGATTATTTTTTAGCAAAACAGAAAAACATTAATTAAACTGCCTTAGCTTTTCTGGATAATGCTTTTACAACTCGCAAGAATGAGAGTACTCACAATCCTGAGAATAACTATAGTATTATCTTTTTACCTTTAGCATTTAGCTTTTAATGCTAATAAATATATACATTTTATGATTAATACTATTGGATGCATATCTTTAGTTGCAATATTAGGCAATTTATTTTATGAATGATCTTATTTTTTTTAAGGTATTGCTCAATTTGGTTATAGGCTGGCTTGTCGAATATGTAAACAAACACAATAACTTTATGGAAATAATGAGAATTAACCTGGGGAATTATTTAACATACATATGTAATATATGCAGATATACATGCACAGTAATAAGTATTTGAATAAATAGAAGGTTCTTGAGCAAATGTATACTGAAAGCTGCACTTCTGGGTGTCTCCTTCTGTATGTAGTCTTACTTAATATGTACAAAGTCACATTCATTGGAGAGTGTTTGTATTACATATAAGACTATAATTGATTTGCTGATTTTAATTGTTTGCATTGTTCACAGAGAGTTAAACAGACTGCAAAATACAATTCCCAGACCTCTAGGTCCTGCGCATGTAAGGCATCATCTAAATGCACTGAAAGTTCACATTATTTCAGCTTCAAAACTACTGTAAAGGTACTTCACATGCTGGGCTAAAGAAAATGGGGTTTTCAGAACGATCTTAGTGGATTTAAACTTAAGCAAATGGTTGAATGAAAAATGTTTTCATGTGATAACATTTTTCGGAGGCATTTTGAAACTAATTTAACATAGAAATTGATCGCTAAACTGAAGAGAAACTGTGTGTGAAGGATGACATTTTTAAACTAGCCTTTAGTGTAATTCTCTACAAATTGTTAATTTTAAACTAGATTTGACAAAGTATACCACTTTGAAAATATGTTTAAATTTAGGAAAATATCCACATAGGTTTATAGTCTCTGATAAAGATTTTGTATTTTAAAAGTAAGATGAAAAATCACATTTATGAAATGGAAATATGTCAGAAGTAACCAGTCCATTTTAAGTATGTTCTGTTCTGGTCTTTTACATATTTTATGACGTATAGAATGCCATTGCTGAATTAGTGTGTTTTTGTTATGTTATGGCAACAAATCTTTACTACTGTAAAGTTTTGCATTAATATTTGCTATAACCCAAAATACATTATGACTCATCCATAGCCACCTCTTTCAAACTGCTGGGATTTATTGTAAACGTCTGTTATACTTCTCATGAACTGATAAGATGTGGTGAAATCTGTCCAGGTTAAACACATGGTGGTCTTTAAAATGAATATATAACATATACTTACAGTATGAAAGTTGATTAGACTCTGTGGTTCAATCTTTATTATACAGAAAGAAATAACAGAAGAATGCTAAGAGGAAAGCATGTCCAAGTCACTACAGTATTGTCTTTAGGTGTGGCACTATGATGTAAATCTAATAATCTGGAGAGAGTTTTCATTCATATTTCTTTCTGAACCAGAATTGGTTTCATGAGTTGTATCTCCTTTGCAAGGCCTTTTTGGCCCCCTCAGAAAATAAAGGCAGGCACACACCTATTGGCCGCAGTGATAGCAGTTATTTGCCCATATTGGTTTTCTTTTTATACAGTATTCTCTGTTTTTAGTGCCACACCAATCTGGTAAATTTGTTTCATAATCACCCAGTATATGTATGTTCTTCCACTTTGGCTAAATTCTTCCTTAATTAAATCATTATTTTCGATTTTATTTTTAATAACTGCTGCATTTCATTTACAGCCTGCTCCATGTTTGAGGATATACTTTTCCCGACCCTCTTGTGTTAATCCAGACTACGTTTAAATGTCGTCATCCTTGTATAGTATTACGCTGCCTTATTGTCCTTACAGGTTGGGGTTGAAGTTGGAATAGACTGAAATTCAAACCAATATGTGGTCATATTAGGGTTAATGAATAAGAGAAGAAACTAAGAAAACGACTCTTTAACATTTTTAGATATTTGAAAAATATATAATGTAAATCTGAGAAATTTTTAAATTGGCTTGTTTAATTAAAATGATCACATTCATAATATAAAATACAGTATAAAAATAAAATGATATATTCTAGATAATTCATATTTTTTTAAAATATACTTTATAGAAAGATTGGTTAGAGTGTTCTTTTGAAGGTATAACTAATAAGATAAGGATTAAGACTTATTATTTGTGGAGACTTTTGGTATAGATTTGGTAAAGAAAGCACATGCAATGCTGGGGTGGCAAAAGGAATTTGTAGTGGTGTGTTCTGTGTAAAAACAGAAAAGTTATGATTGGTCACTGATGATAAGGAAAAGAGGTACAGTAATCAGATTAATTAAGCATATGTCATAACAGAGAAAAAAGATGAGCGAGGGTTTTGTAAGTATAAAGAAACTTTGAAACAATTACAGTGTTTGGTGAGTAGTGTTTACAGGAGTCTTATAAATAGAGTAAATATAATTATTTTTTCTGTTTTACAATTATAATACAATTATTATGCCAATTCACAAACTTAACCACCACTTGAGCATCACAACTTTTTCCAAATGAGATTTATCGAACAGGACAGACAGTTGACAATGTTGAATTTACTACACCTTCCTTGAGCTGCATTGGTTTTCTGAGCACTCAGATTTTATTTTTATATATGATCACTCATTACTTTCTAAAACAAATGCAAAATATGTCTCATGAATTTGTCACGCAAAAGGCCTTTACATAACTGTTTTAAATGAATATTTGGATTACAGAAAAATACCAAGTAATGTTTGTTCTTCAAATACATACTATATAGCAGTAATTGCATTGATGAATCATACCATAGCTCTGCATTATTCAGATTGTAACACTTTAAAAAAATGTTAATACTCTTTAGTGCATATACTTTGCATGTTAATTCTTAATGTGTTATGAACCTATTCCAGGCAATGTAGGGGTAATGTCAGATTTTGCATGATTGCCAAAGTGCTACGCAAAGGGTCAGAGGGATTAGAAGTGCAAAGCCATTGTCTCCTACTGATGGAGTTGTTGCAGATTTCCATACCAAAGGTGCACATCTACCTCTACATTATTGTCACAGTGTAGCCTGCAGCCTTCCGTCCTCTGGCGTAGGTTTATACCTAGTTCAAATTTGCCTCATCTACGAGCAGCATTTCCAATGTCCTAATGAATGAATGAACACACAAATGAACAAACATGCTCCCAATAATCTTGTCCATATTGACTTTAAAAAGGGAAAAAAAAAAACAAAACAAAATGTATCCTATTTACAGTATCAATTAATCCATTCTCTAACCTGTAGGGAAATGATGCCTGTCCCAGCGGCATGCATACATATACTGTGTGTGTGTGTGTGTGTGTGTGTGTGTGTGTGTGTGTGTGTGTGTGTATGTATGTATGTATGTATGTGTGTATGTGTGTGTGTATATATATATATATATATATATATATATATATATATATATACACACACACACACACACACAGAGAAATCCCTCACTATATCGCGCTTCGACTTTCGCGGCTACACTCTATCACGGATTTTATATGTAAGCATATTTAAATGTATATCGCAGATTTTTCGCTGGTTTGCGGATTTCTGCGGACAATGGGTCTTTTAATTTCTGGTACATGCTTCCTCAGTTGGTTTGCCCAGTTGATTTCATACAAGGGACGCTATTGGCGGATGGCTGAGAAGCTACCCAATCAGAGCACGTATCACGTATTAAATAAAACTCCTCAATGATATACGATACATATGTTTGTGCGTAGTATATAAACAGTGTGTTTACATACATAAATTCAATGAATCTTACCTAATATCTAAGAGAATGTAAAGGGTTTATGCTGCATAACTGTGCGGGAAATGTTTATAAGAGTGTGGGAGAGTTTATAAGGGCTTAAAATATATTGTGAGCAGGGTGGCTGTTCACACCCCTAGAGGATAAGGACACTCCTCTAAAAAACGCTGAAAGACTACCCTCGCATTGCTCCTTTCCTTGCCGGGCTTACTTGTGGCTGCTTTGTCGCGCGATATGCTTCCCGTGCCTGAACAGCACCTATTGATTTTTGATTGTATGCTTTTCTCTCTCTCTCTCTCTATGACATTCTCTGCTCCTGACGGAGGGAGTGTGAGCAGGGGGGCTGTTCAGACCCCTAGAAGATACGGACGCTCCTCTTAAAAATGCTGAAAGACTACCTTCACATTGCTCCCTTCCTTGCTGGGCTTATTTGCAGCTGCTTTGTCACGCAATAAGCTTCCCGTACGCGGTGCTTCGCATACTTAAAAGCCCGAACAGAACCTTTTGATTTTTGATTGTTTGCTTTTCTCTCTCTCTCTCTCTGACATTCTTTGCTCCTGACGCGCACTCCTTTGAAGAGGAAAATATGTTTGCATTCTTTTAATTGTGAGACAGAACTGTCATCTCTGTCTTGTCATGGAGCACGTTTAAACTTTTGAAAAAAAGACAAATGTTTGTTTGCAGTGTTTGAATAAAGTTCCTGTGTCTACAACCTCCTGTGTTTCTGTGCAAATCTGTGACTCAAGAGTGACAATATAAAAATAACCATATAAACATATGGTTTTTACTTCGCGGATTTTCACCTTTCGCTGGGGGGTCTGGAACGTAACCCCCGCGATCGAAGAGGGATTACTGTATATACAGTGTGTATGTATGTATGTGTGTGTGTATATATATATATGTATAATATATATATATCTCTTCTTTCATTCACTCATTTATTTAATACAACAGTTTTCTCTGATAGAATGGAACGGGGAGCCTAAGCCTTCCCCAACAGAAAGCATCACAGGAGCTGAACAAAGCTGGAATACCAATTTATTGCAGGGCACACTCAGAAACACTTCATTCTGTAAGTATTCATGCACAGTGCAGCAGCAATGCTATTTACTATGCTTTCATTGTGTCCTTTGTATAACCCTAAAATGGACTGGTACTCAGTTCAGAGCTCTGTCACTCGCAATGTTTAACTGGAATAATATGATATAGAATGTTAATTGATGAATGAAACATTTTTTAAGTAGGTTTTCATACATTTTTAGATGATTAGAGAACTAGATTATGCACATTTGAAAAGAGGTGGATGGCTAAATGAATGAATGAACATAATTCTACATATGCACTTCTTCCTCAAAGCTTCAGGACCCTGGGTTCTGTGTCCAGCCCAGTCACTGCCTGTGTGGAATTTACATATCATCCCAATTTTCATGTAGGTTTCCTTCATTTTCTTTATACATTTTAATGAGCTACTTGATAAGCTAATAGATGACTGACCTGGCTTATTTGAGTGTTTGCATATGCATTAATGTCTACTTTATGGAAACGGTATAAAATTTAGAATTAGTTCCTAGCTTTGACCTTGTACTTTGGAAAGGGGCTCTGGCTTCCCTGTAACCTTGATATGGAAGAAATGGGTTCAGAAAAAATGTTGATGAATATATATTGTGCCTGTATACTGCACTGTAGATAGGAAGGTAGCTCCGTATACATATGTAGAATTACTTTAAAAATATAGAGTATCTACTACCAATTCAGTCTGATCAAACCCCTGCTGCCACTGTAAGCTTAATCATATCAGAAGCATAAATAGATTCAAATTAACGACTGGCTTTTTTTGCCTTTTGCACACTTTTATGTTGATCCATTTATATAATATTGTTTATTTAATTATAGAGTAACTGGGACACATACCCTTTTCCTGAAGCACTGAGAAATAAGCTAAATAGGTCCCACTCATGTACATGCTAACTCAGGGCCAATTTAGTGTAAAGTAACTTTCAAGTGAAATGTACAGAGGAAACTCGTATATGTGAGAAAAATGTGCAAACTTCTCCAACAATCCTCAGGCTTAGTAATAGCATCCAGATTCTATGAGACAGAAGCCCCTTCATTACCCAGCTGCCCACAGGGTCAAAAAGAAAAAATCAGCAGAAACGATGTAAAGCAAGTCTTGAACGAGTTTGTCTGCTTAGAGACTTGCACATTCATTATTGTTAGCTGATATATTACGCTGAATTTATCACTTTATCAGTTCATACGTTTCTTGTATAATGTCTTTGCTTGTGTTTTGAGCTGCTAATTACCAGAAAAAATTACAATTCCTAGAATACCAGTTACATTTTACTTGAGATAAATTTAAATTCTTAAATATGCACTTTCCTCTTCCAAAGTCCTTTGTTCTGCTCATGACTAAGGCACATAGGCATTTACTGAAAAGTGCAGAAATGTTGTCACTCTGCTTAAGTTCATATGTATCTTACATTCTTTAAAGTGGTTACTCATTGACCCCCAGACAGTCACACCAAGCTTTAAAATAAAACAATTGATGCGATGATTACCATGAATGCAATGCTGTCATTTTAAAATTTTCACAGACCTAAATTGAATTAAATATACTTAAAAAGTTTATGAGGGTACCCTTTGCTAAGCTGGCAGGCTTTTGATGGGTGCTTCCTGCTTTCCACCTAAACTGTCAGGATAGCCACCCTTTTTTTAGAATTAAAAATTTTGAAAAATTAGTGAAAATCAACCTTACTTGCTAAACTTTATTTCATACTCAGATTGTAACAAAGGTTTACGGAGTAAACCGTTTGAACTTTTGCTGCTTCTATAAATGAGTATATGTAGCCACAATGTAAATCTGTTTTCTTGTATATTTAGTGTTAATATGAACAATAAATATTTGACAATAGATAATTAAATTAGTTGTAGTTTTCTGGAGGCAGTTTCTAGCCAACCACTGATTGTTGAATAGTCTATGTTAAATCATGCAAGGTATTGTGCTAAATGTAAGAAATCATATCCATCTATTATTAGGCACAGGAAACCTGAACCAGTCCCGGCAACATTAGATGCATTGTGCACTTAAACAGCTCAGAAAACTACAGTTTCTCCTTGCAGAACAAGATGTGTCAGTGTGGACTATGGTATAGCCTAAAGGCAGCATATAAAATTAAAATACTAAGTGACTTTATTTAATTATTGGTGCTGGGAACTCTGTATTCAGGAACTAAATTACTATCAAATGCTGGCAGCATCAGAACCAGCTGTTCTGGGCTGGTTTATTATTATATTAAGTATAGCCTAGAGCAGGTGTATTAAACCTTTTGATTTCACTTAACCTCTTCATTATTATGTGGTAAATAATAAGATCATATTTAATAAACGATTATATAATTCTAAGAGTACCTAACCTACAATCCTTATTCATTTATTTTATCCCCTGGTGATGTGAATACTCGGGTGAAGAATTAAAAGCCCATTGCACTTGTGACTGTATCAGAACCACTTTTACCAGTAGACGACATCTCATGCCTGATTTGCTAGTGCCAAAAAAGAAAGCCAATGCACTTACTCCAATTAAACATACTAAAAAAAAATTAAAGGTAAAGTACCACTTCCGGTTAATGGAAATAGCCCAAAAGTTGATAGAAATCTATGTTTTGTACCTAATACTTCTATGCAAAATTTGGTTGACCCAAGTGAAAGTGTACTCAAGTTATCTTGCCCACATACACACACACACACACACGGACATAATTCCAAAAATGGTATTTTTGGACATAGGGATGTCTAAAACATTGAGATTTATCTTGAAATTGAGTTTTTGGAGGATTCCAATACTTTCCCCATACTTAGTATATGAGAAAGTCAGGGAGGTCTAAAACATCGAGATTCATCAAAATCTTGACATCAAATCTTTGGACGATTACAATGCTTTCCCTATACTTTGTGTACGAGAAGTAAAAAGTCAGCATGTTGAAAGTGGATGTTTTCCACTAAATTTGAAGGAGGATATACAGAATCCTAAATGTCCATTTGATGTATTAACGCAGCTCTTTCTGGAAGTGCTTGCATGAAGACAAACTCAAAGATTCATACAGATATTATAAAAAAAGTATATTTTTGACCATCAGTTTATGACAAATGCAGCCTGTATGTTTTGATAGAAAAGGCTGCATTTGGCAATAAATCAGAATATAGAGAGTGTCACGTTTTTTTTTTAATCTTGAGTTGAATCATATACGGTATAAATGTTTTTATGTTGAAGCTTATCTTGCTTTTAATTCAATATTGCCAAGAGGCTGCTAAAATAAGAAAGTTCAGACAGTTGTATTATTTCCATTCTATGGTTTATTGGTAACATCCATCCATCCATTTTCCAACCCGCTGAATCCGAACACAGGGTCACGGGGGTCTGCTGGAGCCAATCCCAGCCAACACAGGGCACAAGGCAGGGTGCCAATCCAGTGCAGGGTGCCAACCCACCGCAGGACACACACAAACACACCCACACACCAAGCACACACTAGGGCCAATTTAGAATCGCCAATCCACCTAACCTGCATGTCTTTGGACTGTGGGAGGAAACTGGAGCGCTCGGAAGAAACCCACGTAGACACGGGGAGAACATGCAAACTCCACGCAGGGAAGCGAACCCGGGTCCCCAGGTCTCCCAACTGCGAGGCAGCAGCGCTACCCACTGCGCCACCGTGCCGCCCTTATTGGTAACATATACCAGTTAAATCAATTTTCAAATCATATAGTATGTTGAAGAATAAAGAACTTTATTTATAGATTAATAATTATGGCACCAAGTATTTCAAAATAATTTAGTATACTTGTAATTTACTCTCTAAAATATATTTGAAGAAAGTTAAGTGGCTAGATACGTTAGGGTGATGTCTTTTTGAAATAAAATTCAAATGTTACATAATGTATGACAAAATGTCTTGTTAAACTATCTATCTATCTATCTATCTATCTATCTATCTATCTATCTATCTATCTATCTATCTATCTATCTATCTATCTATCTATCTATCTATCTATCTATCTATCTAATGCTTAAAGATGTCCTGTTTTTAAGTGGAAAACCCAAGCTCATTTCTGATGTGATACAGAAATGGCATAAAGAATTATGCCTAAACATTTTTCCTAAAGAATGAAGCAATATATATTTTAAGGTGTATGGGCAAGTTTAAAATGAAAGATACTCAGTTATTCAGTTTCACTTTCACATAGAATAACTGTGTTATCAGAATCAATCACCAGTCACCAGTTTTACTGGCTGAACACTTTGGGCCATTTGATAGGAAAAAAGAAGACTCAACCCTTTTGTATACCTATTTTGTGCTATTTTCATATGGTCAAGGAAATAATTTAATTTCTAATGAAGTTTATTTAATAATATATTAGCCTCCCTAGTTATGCACATACTGAGTACACAGCCCTGTTCACACCAGTCTACATGGCTTACTGTTTTTCTTTAGCAGTGCTTTGAGAGCGATTACTGTTCTTACACACAATATTTTTTTTCTTGTATAAGAAAAGTCCAACTGTTGCCCCAGTATCATTGAACACATGTGAGGAACATGTTCACTTATCTAAAATCTTGCCGATTTATATTAGATAGGAAATCACTCTTCTTCCACTCTACCATTAAACTGTGTCCTGCTCCAACAACACAAAGACTTCTAACATGCACCACCAATAATCTTTAGGATTGTAAATTACCGTATTTTTCGCTCCTTAAGACGCACTTGACCATAAGATGCACCTAGATTTAATATATTTAATAAATTATAGCAGAATAATATTTCTACCATGTAAAGTCAACAGCGGTATTAAGAACCATCATCACTGTCATTAACAAATGAGGAGAGACTTTACGGTTCAAGCATTCTTCTAGTTTTCTGGAAACCCCAAGAACTCCTCATCGCTAGTGTCAGAATTTATGAAGCACAGTTGCTCACAATCACTTTGCAGGAGCACATACCTATCACGCAGCATAACCTGTCCAAAGCCACCAGGGGACAAAGCATGTTTGGACCAATGCTCCCTGAAGTTATATCGGCAGTCTAGTCCCATCTCTATTTGTAATGCCGCAAAGCCCTTCATATCATCTTTTGTTGTGGGTTTCCACTTTGAAAAATGAGAATGCATTGCAAGCGCAGCCCGCGATTCAAAAAATTGCTCTGCATATCTATTTGTCTCGTCTGACAGCAGCTGAAAGGCAGCCTCAGGAAAGAACAGCCTGAAGTAGTCCAGCGGCTGGTAATCTTTCGAGTCCAACAGCAAGCCATGCTGTCTTGTGAAGTCCGTTAGTATCTCTGGGTATTCCTTCCACACAAACCTTGCCGTAGGTGCATCGGCTGCGCGAATGTGCTCAGCTGGGGCGGCATCGGCTGGTGTCCGATCAGCTGATGCCAGTTCCTCACTGTCTTGCTCGATCTCCTGATCTCTCTCAACAAAATCTGATTCTGAAAAATCAGAATCCGACTCAGCGATAATGCGCAAAACATCATCTGCTGAGTATTTTGTTTTCTGCACTTGCTTCGCTCCCTCATGAGATGACGATGCCATCTTGTCTTTGTTTACATTTCGTAAGTCACGCACACGCAAGGATTAGATGCCTAGTCAATGAGTCTAACATTCCTCCAAGCAGAGATGGAATGCCTGTAACGTAACAGTGAGTTTTGTCTCCATTAACAGCTGATTGTCGCTCTCTACCCCTGGATGTCGACTTTTGTCAGGTAATACGCATCACGGTCTGTGACGCAGTACAGTGGACCCTTGACTTACGAACTCAATTCATTCGCGAGGGCTGGTTGTAACTCAAGTTGGTTGTAAGTCAAGACTATTTTTCCCATAAGAAATAATGGAAATGCCCTTAATGTGTTCCAAACTTCCCACAGCAACACTTACTTAACTTTTTTTAATAAAAAAGGGTTGTATAATGTGCATAATTTACCAAAAACACCAATAATTTTTCTAATGTACTAACCAAAAAGTTATAAAAAGTGCCTAGCCTACCAGAAACAACAATTTCATACTGTACTCACCATTTAAGTTGACATCTTTGGCTTGCAGGAAGGAAGGAGGAGGAGAATGAAATGGAAGGTGGTTATTGTTTGGAAGGAGGTTCCTTATACAAATCTTTTCTATGAAAAATTGTCGAGATGGTGGATTTCGACATGCTGTACATATTAGCGAGATCGGTCACATGAATGCCACTCTCCTATTTCCACACAATTTCCTTCTTCGTTTCGATTGTGATTGCTGTCTTTACCTTCGTTACCTTTTCTTCCTTCCTTAGCAATTATCGAAATAAATTATATAAATCACTGCACTGACCAAAATTACATCCACAAACACATGTATCTGGGCTCCGACTGACGCTTACAAACGCTCTCGGCTGGTTTGTTTACAATCTCACAAGCGGATACACGTGACCACATTCGGGTTGTATCGCAAGACGTTGGTCGTAATTCAAAACAAAAATTTTGGTCGTAAACCAAGTTGTTCGCATGTCGGGCCGGTCATATATCAAGGGTCGACTGTATTTGCTCCATAAGACACACAGACATTTCAACCCTTCTTTTGGGAGGAAAAAAAGTGCGTCTTATGGAGCGAAAAATACGGTAAATGTGTATTTTATTAAACTTCTTATCTCAATTGTTTATTTTCTGCAAACTAAAATCACAGGTTGCCTCCAGTTTTTGAATTCAACCTCTTTCATTTCTCTTCATACCATAATGATGTAACGCACTGCTCAGTATGAAAGCAGATTTCTGTTTCTTGTCCTCCTTGTCCAGTTTTACCAATGACAGACATTACAGATCTTGTTTGTTCAGAATCAAATTCTGTCTTCTTAAGTATGCCCATATATCAATAACAATTTTTACAAAGTCTCAGGTCAGTTGCACATACCGGTAATGAACCAATATGATAGTTAAGACTATTATGTAATGCTAAGAATCATTTCAGGTTGATTAGGGGATGCTGTTATGGGAAGTTGATTTAAAAATAAATTGGAACAAAAAGTACAATTTTCCTTTTGACCACATGTGTTTACAGAAATCAAACAGGTTCAAAATTATATTAAATCACTGAAACACCATATAAGCAATATAATGGCTTTCTTCTAGAAAATTGTGATGCAATTTAGCCACATCTACCAGTGTTTAGATTCCTTGATAAATCCTCCACTTCAGGCTAGTAGTTGCTATAAGAAACCTTTAATACACCACTCCTGTCCATTCTTTGTGGATCAGAGAAACTGAAGGAGTGTCTTAATCAAGAGACTGGGCAAATATTGATGATAATCCCTTGGATTGTGCCTAGGGATGCTCACCATATGTTGTATGTCTTTGGGGACCTTTTTTAAAAGTATTTCTGGTCACCTTTGTTTGACAAGCTTCTGTGAAAAGATTTATCCATAAATTGTCCATTTGCTTTTAAGCAATAGAATAAGTACTTTAAAGATTATATTGTCTTATTTAATACAATTGCTGCTGATGCTGGCTGAGAAGATTTAACTTTGGTTATCCTATTTTAAGATCGGGCACTCTGAGGATATTAAAGATGATCTGGCCATTCGTGATATTAGCAATACTTTAAATGAAGTAATTAATCTGTCTGTCAAGGTGGAAAACATGACTTAATGAAAGAAAAACAGGTTGCAGGACAGCCAAACCAGTTTCATTTAATTCCAGTGAGCCAAAAGCTACCTGTGTACTGATGGAATTGGGCAAGATAAGTATAAGCCTTAAAGAAAGACACAGGCACTTTTTGGAGAAATTGTGTTTTAATTGTGAAGGTTCCCAGCATATGTTTGCCTCATTTTAAATTACAGGAAGGCTACAATTCCCATGCCCATGTTAAGGTTGCTTTCGTAAGATATCATGGTCAAACCCTTATGAGTAGTTACAGTCATCCCTGTTAAATTTAATGCAAATGATTATTTTTTCCTAAGTGATTTAAGTAGCTAGTTAAGTTAATAAGTTTAGGAATAGCCAAAGTGTCATGATAATGGCCCTGATGGGAATGGGCTCGTAGAATATTTTCCCCTGTACTGTTTCAAGTTGGTTATCTTCACAAGAAAATACATCTTTTTGTTTTTCAGAGTTATTGACATCATGATTAATTTTAGGATAAATTGGTGTTCAGGTGAATTAGGATAGTGGAGAAAGGAATGTTTTAAACACTAAAATTAATAATTAAATTATTAATTGTTAAATTAATAACACCCCAGACGTTGCAGTGCTTTTTGTGTAAGCCTTACTTTTACAATAGTCTGTAATTTATTGACTACATTTTACTAATGTAGTTAATAAACACAGGTCTTTAGAACTCCCTCCCCTTAGAAAATATGTGCAATTGAATTACTGTCTTGTGCTCCTTTACCTAAGGGAAAGATTTATGCCCCCATTAAGACCAGAAAGTCAGGCAACTGAGGACTATATTAAGGAGAATCTCAAGAATAACTCTATTGCCCCATCCAACAGTCCTGTGGATACTGGGTTTTTGTTTGTGTAGAAAATGGTTACCTCAGACCACATATCAATTACAATGATCTAAATAAAATAATCATTCTTTGTGTTTGATCTGTTCTCAATCAAGACACTGAGGAGGACTGCATTTAAAAGTCCTATGAGACATTTTGAAAATAGATTTATGCAATATGGACTGGCCAATGCATCAGCAGTTTTCCAGTCATTTTTAATGTTATTTTTAGGGGTATTCTGAGTTTTTGTCTTAATTTGTTTAGAAATATATTAATTGTTTATTGAGATCTGGACTTCCAGATATAACGTGCCTTGGAGGTCCTTTCCAGAGTTTGAGTACACTGGATCCTTTTGTAAAGTTAGATGAATGCAAATTGCCTAAGGGGAGCATACACTGTGGAATTTAGAATGGGAGTTCAAGTGCTCTCTCACACCTAATGACTCATTTGTCCCGATTAACAAATCCAATGCAAGCATACACTATATGATTTTATGGGCACATGAAAGTGTGAAGACCTTTAGAACATCTCACATATGAGATTTCTAGGATTACCAATGCAGTTTAACACTGTGATGTTTTATGAATCTCTGTTTTTACATTAGACTAAGTGCAAATAAGCTTGCTATCCGTATTCACCTTGCTTAGCCTTTAATCTTATGACTTCTGGACAATGTTACTTATGCTAATCTGTCAAAAGTAATGTGCAGAGCTCCTCAATTGTTTGTCTTGGCACTACACAATGCATATGCTTGCGTATGCTGCTACCACACAAGCAGTGTACTGTCTATACGGTCTATAAATCTGGAGGATTCCACCAGGTGGCAGTGTGAGGCATCATCACGGTGAGAAAACAGCGTCCAGTTTCGCAGTGTTGTACTCTGGATGGTTCTCTTGCTACAGCTTGATCAATTTTTCCTCCTCCATATGCATTCACAGACATTTCACAGCCCTGCTCACAAAACACAGTGTCATTTCTTGATGGGTCAATGGAAACTGAAGCACAGAGTTATCTTGCATGACCTCTCACACCTCCAGAACTAAAGCTGATCTTACCTGAATTTTTTTGACATGTCAGAATGCCACTGATGGCCTGTAAGCCATTCAAATTGTATCAAAAGGTATCTGATACTGTGTGAGTAGCAACATATAACCTTCAGCAACTTTCTCAGGATTCTTTGCCAATCTGAAAAACCATTAAAACTAAAATTGCCTAATTTATTTCAGCCCTGAGACCTTCTTAGGATGAGAAATGTCACTTCTATCTTAAATTGGAAAGTCCCAGTATATCTAGAACAAAGTGGTGGTGTACAAGCTTTTCATTGGTGGTAAAAAGGAAGACCTTTGCAGTTAGGTAGTATTGAAATCTACCTTTTGAAATTAGGACTTTCGCATGTTTCTTTTTGACTTTGAGTTTGGTATTTGTTTCAGGCACACACAAGCCAACGCAATTTACAGGCACTAGTCAACATAATAGCACATATTTGAAATGTGTAGGTAAACCAAAGTCCTCTGAGAGAACCTGCACAATTAACACTTGGTAATAACTACATAACATTTTTACTTATAATAAAGTTAAGTAAAACAATTATAGACTGTCATCAAAGTGAACCTTTTATATCGTACGAATTTTGTATTAAGAAGCACATAAAGATTGAGATTGAGACATGCCAGAGTGCTTTAGAAGTAATATTAAGATTAAAATATTATGAAATCAAAATCCTTTGTCAGCAAACTGAAGTGAAAATCTACAATTAAAAATATGTATTGTACATGGTTTTCAATAGAAGTACTAGTAAATGCTGGAAAGTGGCAACGTTTTGTATGTAGATTTGTACTTACAAATAAGAATTTCACTATACTCTGTACACAAATAATAATGAACTTATAAGGATTCTTACACTTTCTTCTAGAACAAAACATATTCATGTGGCGTTATGATCCCTTGTGAGTATCAATGGTTTATTATTATTCATCCATACTGTATAGCTATCCATTTTCTTAATCCATTAAATTCATTTGTTGGAACACACCCTAGATAGAGTAACATTCCATTGGAGGGTTTACCCAAATGGAGTCACTTAGAGTTGGCAGTCTACGTAACACTAGCATCTTTGCTATGTAGGAGAAAACTGGAGTACCCAGAGAAAACCCACACAGATACAAGAAGATGTGCAAGCTCTGTATATGTGGATTTGAACCTCTTTTTTAGCTGTGAATCTATTGTCCTACCATGCTGCCTTAATTTATTATTATGCTGTTGTTTACTTCTTATGATCTGACTCTTGTCTTCAAGCTGATCCATTAATTTACATCTCTTTAAATCTGATATGCAAATCAGTGCGAGGAGAAAATAGAAAAGCTGATTTGCACAAGAGCAAATGGGACCATCTGGTCATATTAATGCAATATGAAGGGCTTCTGTACATCTAGAACAATGCTAAATAAAACACTGGTATTTTAGAGAATTAAGAATAAGTAAAGATTGCAGGACTTGATCAGACTTTAGCTAGATTTTCTCTAATCATGATGTGCTTCTACGGTTAACAAATCTGTATAAAGATTAAAATTTTGGTCAAGTTAAAGGTACAAAAGATCAGTCAGTAAAACACCCATCACTGTTGAATAATACCCAATGTGGCAATAAAATTGCAACTTCATTTTTTTTCATAAAAATGCAGGTTTTTATACAGTTAGTGTGTGAAGAAAATACTGTATTTATTCAAACATGCTTGCTGGTAAATTAAGCATTTAAGTTTAGTGGTTGAAAAAGGAATCTGTAGCAGATTCATATAAACTTTAATTTGTTAAAATAAATGGACATTATTGCTTTCTGGCATGATGTGGTAGTTCAAACTGTAATTGAATAGGCTGCACTAGAAAAAGACTTGAGGTCTTCAGTGCTGTTTAATCCCCTGTGCTTTGTCTTAGTCGTCATTGACAGTAGGCAGGACATGCTGTTTGAGGTTATGCTTGCTAGCTCAAGCCTGTATTCTAGTTAGAAGATGTATCATTCTACCCTGCAGACAGTATATCAGCTGAGTGCTTATGAGTGCCTTGACAGATGAGGTCATGAAAATGCAATGGTGTGTGGAGAATTTAAAAAGGGGTGGAATGGTGTATGGGACCTAGCACACTGTTCTCTTTTTATCTATTTCCATTTCACTTATTTGGGTAAATATTACTGTAATTTATTTTATCATGCTGTCAGCTTAGCAAAGGATGAGATCCTTGGATCGGGAATAACTGATGGAAGAATCGGTTCATATCAAAACATGTCTGTATACTGGATGAACACGTTGGGAGTCCGTAATCAATGTAAAGCATACAGACATACACATGATTGGTATGGTTCCTGTGAATTTAGATCAATGAATAATTACACTAGTTGGGGAGGAGAGGTATGGTGGTGTAGGGAGAAAATTGAATAATTGTATTAATTGCTTGAAAGACGTATGGTGATGTAGCTATTAGCAATGGTAGCTCATAACGTCTAGGACTCAGGTTCACCTCACTGACTGACTGATGTGTTTGTAGAAGTTATACATCCTCTCAAATAATACTTGTTTAATCCATCTCCTTAAAGTTTTGCATATTAAGTTAGTTGTTTCCTACTTTACCTCCAGCCCTCTGTGATCATGTAATGGAAAAACAGACTGTGTTCAGGATATATTATACTGGTATTTTTTTATACATGTAACTACTTGTGGCCGAGTGAATACATGAGAAAGTCTAAAAATCGGTAGGGTGCCAGCCGGGTTATCACATTTAATTCATTGGTCTTGGCTCAAAAGACAACAGGTGCTTAGTGGCACAAAACAACACAAAATAAAAGGGCAATAGTTATCATCTAGCAGGTTCAAATGGCTCAGTACAGCAGGTCTGAAAAAGTGAGCTCCATCATAATGGTTGGCTCTGGTCCAAAAGCAACCCCATCTTCTGAGGGCGGCCATCTTTTATAGGACTCCAAATGGAAGGGGCGGAGTCATTTGTCTTTATGAGAGGCAGCTTCTCAATGCTGTTGATGAGAAAAGAGGTAATACTGTTGGTGACAGTGCCACTTCTGTCCTGGTGTGGGAGTACGTATCCTTGACGAGCTCTGGAAGGTGATCCTCCGATGCACATGCGTGCCTTACAGTAAAAAGGGAAGAAACTATTTTTACTCTTAATTATCTGTGTTTAATTTGAAAATAGAAAATTTTTTAGTTATTTTGGAAATAGAAAATTTTCTAAAGTTATTTTGTATTTTGAAGTTTATATCAAACATAGAAGTAAACTAGTGTTTGAGACTGAAATATAAAATATAAATATTTTTTCTTTTTTCCATGGATGTTTTTCACATCGTTTGCTATTATACAGAACAAGTTGCCATTAAATTCCATTATACCATAAGTTTTTTTTCTTTCATTCTGCATGAAAACATAAGACTAAAAATTTTTCTTGACCAGTACTACAAACAACATGGGTTAGAGAACATATTAAAAAAAAAAAAAAAATCATTTTTTGGGTTGAGTATTCCTTCAGTCAAATGGTAATCAGGACAAAGAATGCAAGTTCACTTTTGATACTAGGACATCATTTGCTACACTGTTTAAGCCCATAAAAACAAACCATGCAGTTGTCACACAGTATTTAAGAAAGCACCCATGAGTTAGAACATTAATAGTCTGGGCTGTGTTATACTTAGGTGCTCATACTTATTTGTAACTTGGAATTATATAGCACCATTATACAAATAAAGATTTAAGGTAGTAGTTTTTTTATTCAATTTTAAGTTCATATATTGTGAAGTGTCCACTACAGTGAAATTCTTATTTCAGTGAAAATGGAAAATGTATAAAATTGGAGGATATGTATGTAAAATTACATCCAAAAGCCAACATACAAGTGCTAAAAAGAGCTTTTAAAAAGTCAGCCTTCTGATTAAAAAAGTATACTTATTTTAGCATAGAAAACACACCAAAATAGAATTTGGAAGAAACAAGATAAAAGCAGCAGAGCAGCATCTTCATTTGTTTCTTAGCCTGCTAATGTCAACATTTCAAACATTTTAAACAAATGCCATTTTAACATTTCAAATAAATACCTTCCAAATTGTTTTAAGCACTACTGAAGTGTGGTGGAGATTGTGCTAAACTGTGAAGGAGAATGAGGGTGGGATAAGCAAAGAGTGCTAGATACCAAAGTAGGCAGGGATAAACAGTGAAAACATAATATTTCCATTTGTATTTATAATGGGGTGCTTTTCTGAATGACAGGCTAGATTTAATGTAAGATTTACCCAATGTTACTTGGTAGTGATGATGTGTGCATGTATGTATCCTGCTATGGCTGATTTCCACCTCATTACTTATACTTCTGGGATAGCCACTAAACATGCATCTTTGGATATAGAAGTTGACCAAGGCACATAAGAAATAAACAAAAACAGTTTTGATGAGAATAAACTTTTCAGCCCAATATAGCTTTTAGTTCATATTTACATTGAAATTTAGGGGCCCTCAAAGTATTACTATCTATCTCACTACTTGATAATTTATTCCACATCTCTGTGACCCTCAATGTGAAGAAAAATATCCTTAATATATCTTTGAAGTGCCCTAAAATAACATTTGTGTAACATTTAGTTTTAACCTCCTTGCATCAATGTCCCTGTTTTGTATTTGAATATTTTCTTCAGTAGTAGAGGTTTTCCATCTTAATATGTCTTTTCATAATTTTGAATACTTCTGTCATGTCTCCTCTTAAATTCTGATCACATAATCTGAAAATATTCACCTCCGTCAATATTTTCTGAAGGTTAATGTTCGGACTTTCTGAAAAAGTTCTGGAGTAAGTCTTCCGCATAGTTGTATGAGACTGAGTATACCTTTTTGTAATTCTTAGCCAGGCTTGTATGTGTTTTCTTTATGAGAAAAGGCTTTCATTTTGCCACCCTACGCGACCCGACATCCCAGGCATATGAAGAATACGACTGATTGTTGTTAAATGTAGGGAACATAACCAGTACTTGCCAGGAAATCCTGCAGTTCCTTTAATGTTGCAGTAGGCCTCTTGGTGGCCTCCCTAACCAGTTTAATCCTTGTCATCTCATCAATCTTGGAATCACGTCCTAATCTTGGTAGGGTCACTGTTGAGCCGTATTTTCTCCACTTTTTGATAATTGTCTTCACCGTGCTCCATGGAATGTTTAATGCTGTGGATACCTTTTGTACCCCAGTCCTGATTGATACCTTGCAATGAGATGAGATGAGATGAGATCCCATTCATGTTTTAAAAGCTCTTTGTGGACCATGGCTTTCGGAGTATCTTGAATCCAATAAAATATCAGAATAATCCTACAGGAACAGCCAAGTTTTATCTGAGCTCAATCAGAGCCACTTTAATTGATGTCAGGTGTATACTAACTACTATTTGTGATGAGACTTATTGTGATTGGTTGATTCTGAATGCAGCCACATCCTTGATTATTAAAGGGTGTGTTCACTAATGCAACCAGGCTTTTATATGATTTTTTTTTGTATGATACAGTTTTTGATTTGTTTTCCCCATCTTTGTATAGATTACAATTTTGCAGTATAGGTGGAATATGTTCTGACAGGATTTATCTTGTTTTTATTTTTCTATTACACAATCTATGATTTTGGCAGGGCTGTGTATACTTTTTATATGCATTGTATGCACTGATTGCATCTGTTCACAAGTTGATAAACAGTATAGTAGACACAGCATCAGTACACTTTTAACATAAAAGTCTTCTACAAATAAATTACTCAAGAGTGAAAAAGTGAGTTTCAACATGCAGTTTGATCAATATCCATCCATCCATTTTCCAACCCGCTGAATCCAAACACAGGGTCACGGTGGTCTGCTGGAGCCAATCCTAGCCAACACAGTGCACAAGGACAGGAAACAATCCTGGGCAGGGTGCCAACCCACCGCAGGACACACACAAACACACCCACACACCAAGCACACACTAGGGCCAATTTAGAATCGCCAATCCACCTAATCTGCATGTCTTTGGACTGTGGGAGGAAACCGGAGCGCCCGGAGGAAACCCACGCAGACACGGGGAGAACATGCAAACTCCACGCAGGGAGGACCCGGGAAGCAAACCCAGGTCCCCAGGTCTCCCAACTGCGAGGCACCGTGCCGCCCAAGTTTGATCAATATATTCAACCTAATTGTATCTCATAGACAGACCAAAATATAGCTCTGCAAAGCAGTATCTACAGTTAAAATTTGTTAGAACATTAGAATACTCTAGACGAGAACAGGCCATTCAGCCCAACAAAGCTTGCCAGTCCTATCCACTTATTTCTTCCAAAAAAATATCAAGTCGAGTTTTGAAAGTCCCTAAAGTCTTACTGTCTATCACACTACTTCGTAGCTTATTCTAAGCGTCTATCTTTCTTTTTGTAAGAAAAACTTCCTAATATTTGTTCGAACTTTACCCTTAACAAGTTTCCAGCTGTGTCCCCGTGTTTTTGATTAACTCATTTTAAAATAACAGTCTTGATCCACTGAACTAATTCCCTTCATAATTTTAAACACTTCAATCATGTCACCTCTTATCTTCTTTTGCTTAAACTGTATAGTCAAAGTCAAAGTGAACTTTGTCATCTCAACCATATACAAGTATACAGATAGACGAAATTGCGAAGGGTCCACGGTGTAACAACATGAAGTGCAAATAATAAATTAAAAATAGAATTAAAATTAAGATTTAAATCTAAAAACACAAACAAGACAAGACATTGTGCAAAGACAAGACAAAGAAGGAGCAGCAATATTAACGTGTAGTTAGCAATATGAACATTGATACACTGTATGATGTTTCCAATCTAGATACATAAATATAGTCAATAGATATGTAATATAATAAATAAATAATAGATATAGATAATACAGAAATTATCAGTGTATGAAAATAGTTGTTTAAGACATGTAAACAATGACATGTTAGAATGTTTCACAACAGAAGGATATCAGGAGTATCAAAATACTTAAACGTCAGTATGAGATTTTCAGTTATTCTCTACATGTACACTAGTCTTTGCAGGAGAGTGGCATGCATGTATAAAAGTTCTGTTTTTAGAGGTGGTTGAGGCAGTGTGGAAGATCCCAGGTGGCAGCATGGTGTTAAGGAGTCTGACAGCTTGGCTCAGCTCTTTTAATCTTTACTCATAATTCAACCCCTGTAGCCCTGGAATCAGCCTAGTTGCTCTTCTCTGGACCTTTTCTAGTGCTGTTATGTCCTTTTTGTAGCCTGAAGACCAAAACTGCACACAGTACTCATGATGAGGCCTCACCAGTGCATTATAAAGGTTGAGCATAACCTCCTTGGACTTGTACTCCACACACCATGCTATATAACCTAACATTCTGTTAGCCTTATTAGTGGCTTCTGAACACTGTCGGGAAGTCGATAGCTTAGAGTCCACTGTGACTCCTAAATCCTTCTCATAAGGTGTACTCTCAATTTTCCGACCACCCATTGTGTATTTAAACCTAACATTTTTACTTCCTATGTGTAATACTTTATATTTACTGACATTAAATTTCATCTGCCACAAATCTGCCCAAGCCTGTATGCTATCCAAGTCCTTCTGTAATGATATAACGGATTCCAAATTATCTGCTAATCCAACTATCTTGGTATCATCTGCAAACCTAACCAGCTTATTACTTATACTCCTGTCTAAATCATTTATATATATTAAAAATAGCAGTGGCCCTAGCACTGGCCCCTTTGGAACACCACTCTTAACATCGGCCAATTCTGAAGAGGTTCCACACACCATCACCCTCTGCTTCCTGTGTCTGAGCCAATTCTGCACCCATCTAAAAACATCACACTGAGCTCCCACTTCTTTTAATTTGATGCCCAACCTCTCATGTGGCACCTTATCAAATGCTTTCTGAAAGTCAAGATAAATAATATCATATGCTCCACTTTGATTGTATCCTTTTGTTGCCTCCTCATAGAATTCCAGCATGTTAGTAAAACACAACTTCCCACTTCTGAACCCATGCTGACTGTTCAGAATAACTCCTGTCCTTTCCAGGTGTTGCTCAATCTTATCCTTAATAATTCCTTCCATTAATCTTCCTGTGATGCATGTCAAGCTTAGTGGCCTATAGTTGCTTGGATCTGCCCTGTCACCCTTTTTATATAATGTGATGATATTTGCAATTTTCCAGTCCTTTGGAATCTCTCCAGTGCGCAGTGACTTCCTAAAAATATGTGTCAAGGGTTTATATATGTACTCGCTAGCCTCCTTAAGAACTCGAGGGTAAATATTATCTGGTCCTGGGGCCTCATGTATAAACGGTGCGTACGTACAGAAATGTTGCGTACGAACCTTTCCACGCTCAAATCGCGATGTATAAAACCTAAACTTGGCGTAAAGCCACGCACATTTCCACGGTAACTCATACCTTGGCGTACGCAATTTCTCCGCTCGGTTTTGCAGACTGGCGGCACCCAGCGTCAAAGCAGTGCTACTGTTCCTGTGTGATCACCCTTTCTTTCTTAGATCCACATTCCTGACGTGGCTTTATAAATACACTGAAACTAACCGCATATTGTTTATTAGTGTAATGCATCTGATTGTAATTAACCTGCAGCAATATAATGGTCCAGGAAATAGCCATAGTATTCCAAATACCATAACTGCTTTAGCGTTGTTACGCTCACTGCATCTTGTTCTTCTTTTTGCTGCTCCCGTTAAGGGTTGCCACTGCGGATCATCTTTTTCCATATTACTCTCACTGCACCACTCGGAGTATTTATATCACTGTATCTGAGTGTGAATCACAGCAGCAGATGATCGGAAAGAGAATTATCGGTACACAGCATGAAGCAGATGCTGCCTGAGCCAAGGCAAAACGCTTCAGAGACTTCCCTGTACGGACTTCGCGGTTTAGAAAAGTTTCATCCCAAGAACTATAAACGCACTCAATCAGTCCATCAAGTGCTCCTTGTAGAACTGTTTGTACTTATAAGTACAATTACCTCACTGTAAACTTGCACTACAGTTATAATATTGCACAACCTGCGCCACTTTATGAAGCGTGTATTTACACATGATGATATCATTTTTAAGATGAAATGCAGCAAAATATGTTGATTATATTATACAGCTAAAACTTTAACTTCATTTAAATAATCTGTATTGTTAATAATTAAACGTGAGGACACGGTGCCGCAGCACTAGCTAGTTCAGGGATTGTTCCTGCATTGCGTTGTATTCTTGCACTGACGCAACACTGGAAAGATAGACGGATAGAATAATTAAACACGTACTACGAAGACATTTCGATGTTCCTTAAACGTTTTGAAGAATCTGCGTTCTAAGCTTACAGATGGCTTAACGTCTATTACAGAGCTGATTGTGTGGCGATTGGGCATTTGGAGAAAGAAAAGTTTGGAGAGGAATTGGAGGTTAGTACGTTTGAAAGAGACAGTACTTCTGTAATAAATTATTTAATCGAAGGTCGCACATGGCACAGCAAGACTCTTGCGTGAGATATGAACAATCACTGCGCCACCTTGTTCCCATGTTTAATAACATGCTTTCATTCCTATCATCATGAAAATGATATCACGTATACATCTCAGTATTTTAATTATTCAGAGAGCTGTAATATCACGAATGTAATGGATTCTGTGCCCTGTCGGAGAAAGAGAAAGAACGGAAGCATGTAGTGATTGACACACATTGAGCACATAGAAGATCAAATACAGAACAAAGCATTTAACGTGCTGCTTGAGAAACTAGTAAAATAAACGATTTTAAGATGAAGTTTATGATGTTCTACTTTAATGGCAAAATAAACTACGTGATTAAAGTGGAAATTTCGAGATTAAAGTTGACATTTCGTGCTTTTTTCCCCACTGTGTGCCTATATTTTTTGTCTGTACCCTAATAAGCTTTCATATGACACTCAGACGGTGGGCTACGACTCGCCTTTTCACGGCGACTTTGATATGTGCTTTCTTTTTTTATTTCGGGCACTGTGCGACTTTGTGAACTTGGATCTTTCGAGTTTCTCCGACACTCTGTCACTCGATTAACTTTCTTTTGTTGATTATACCACTGTTTAAACCAACAAATAGTACGTTTTTCCTTTGCCTCCTCTTGGTATTCGCTGAAATTCTTTATATTTTCCCCTGTGCTTTTCCCATTGTCTTTTCACAGAAGGCTATTTATATTGATTTGCATATTCAAAGAGGCGTAATTCTGGGAGGAGTTGGGGCGGGACAGAAGGCACGTGCACGTGCGTTACTTTTCACGCTGATCGGGATTTATGTAGTGGAAGAACGTGAAAGTTTGCGTGCGTACAGATTCCTGCATCTGGATTTTTCTGTGCGTATGCACATTCCCGCTTTTGTGCTTACGCCATGTTATAGTGTGAGTTCTACGCACGGCGTTATACATGAGGCCCCTGGTGATTTGTTTGATTTCATCTTATTTAATCTGAGCAGCACTTCTCCCTCTACAATTTCCAAATCCCTCAGTACCTCCTTAGTAGTCACGTTTACCTCTGGGAGGTTATCCACTTGCTCACATGTAAACACCTCAAAAAAATTTAAGTTTAGGGCATCCGATATTTCATTGTTTGTATCTTTTAATTCCCCTTTACTATTTCTAATGCACTTGACCTCCTCCTTGACTATTCTTTTACTACTAAAATACTAAAAGAATCTCTTAGGGTCTTCTTTTTTGCCTTATCTGCTATATTCT